>NW_006922401.1:323185-326323 GCF_000298275.1 Orycteropus afer afer
AGTACAAGGGCAAATGGCTTTCACTCAGCCCCTAGAGACTGGTACTTTGAACTCAGATGACTAGCCTTCAAAACTGTAAGAGAATACATTTCTATTTGTTCAAGCCACCCATTTGTTGTATATTTTCCTTTAGAGCAGCATGAAATAACCAAAACTAGAGACAATGCTTGTTTGTCTAAAAGTGTCTTTAACTCACTTTCATTTTTACAGAAAATTCTTCCTGTGTATAGCACTCTCATGTGGTATTTTCCTTTGACAATTTAATAATATTGTCTTCTAGCATTCATTGTTTTTCCTGACAAGTAAATTATCAAGCTTATTGTTTCTCCTTTCAAGGTCATGTGTCTTTTTAAGGCTATATGTATGAAAAAGAACACGACATCAGGATTAGAGGAAGACTAATTGACAACCTGCAATATGCAAACAACACAACCTTGTTTGGTGAAAGTGAAGAACACGTGAAGCACTTACAGATGAAGATCAAAGACACAGTCTTCAGATTGGATTACACTTCAACAAAAAGAAAACAAAAATCCTCACAACTATACCAATAAGTAACATCATGACAAACAGAGAATATATTGAAATTGTCAAAGATTTCATTTTACTTGCATCTATAATCAATGCCCATGGAAGCAGCAGTCAAGAAATCAAATGATGTATTGTATTAGGTGAATCTGCTTCAAAAGAGCTCTTTGAAATGCTAAAAAGCAAATATGTCTCCTTGAAGACTAAGGTACTCCTGACCCAAACCATGGTGTTTTCAATCACCTCATATCCATGTAAAAGTTTAATAATGAATAAGGAATTCTGCAGAGGAATTGATGTCTTTGAACTATGGTGTTAGTGAAGAATATTAAGTATACCATGAACTGTCAGTAGTATACACAAATCTGTCTTGAAAGAAGTACAGCCAGAATGCTCTTTAGAAATGAAGATGGTAAGACTTTGTCTCACATACTTTGGACATGTTTTCAGGAGGGACCGGTCCCTTGAAAAGGGCATAATGCTTGTTAAAGTAGAGGGTCATTGAAAAAGGGGAAGACACTCAAAAGGATGAATTGACATAATGGCTGCAACCGTTGGCTCAAACACAGCAACAATGGTGAGCATGGCGCAGGATTTGGCAATATTTTGTTTTATTTTGTTGGACACAGAGTCACTATGAGTCAGAACAGACTCAAAGGCACCTAGTGATAACAACAGCAGTTATCTACTGCTGCTATAACAAGTGGGTGACTTTAACAAACAAATTTATTTTTTCATAGGTTAGAAGGCTACAAATTCAGATGTAGAGCACCAGCTTTAGAGGCAGGCTTCTCCTCTCTGTTGGCTTTCCAGGAAGGTTCTGTTTGGTGGTTCTTTGGAGATCTCCATGTGTCGTGGTGTCCTACTCCATCTCTGCTCTGCTAGCTTATTTAGTCTCTCATATCTGTAAAGAGATCAACTCAAGATACAGTCAACACTAATCCTTCCTGCCTCATTAACACACAACTCAAACTGTGGTCAATGTCATGAGAGAAAGTATATGCGAACTGCTGTATGGAAAGTAAATTTGCTCTGTAAACCTTCACCCAAATCACAATTTTTTAAAAAATGTGTTATCCATGGTCAGCTATTTAAAAAATACATGAGACTGTCCTTCTTTAGTGAGAAATTTTTATTGTTTTTTGTCCTTGAATTTCCATCTCACTTCATCCACAAAATTCATTCTAATAAAATCTTTTGATGTTTGAGTCACAACTCATTCCCAAATGGGATTATAATCACTAGCACAGAGGTTAGGATTTACAACACATATTTTTTGGGAACACAATTCAACCCATAGCATCATGGCACTAATTTATTTACAGTAAATTTTGGGAAAGTATAATATTGCTGTTGTTGTTAGGTGCTGTCGAGTTGGCTCCGACTCATAACAACCCTATGTACAACAAAATGAAACACTGCCCAGTCCTGGGCCATCCTCACAAGCCTAGCTATGTGTGAGCCCATCGTTGCAGCCACTGTGTTAATCCATCTAATTGAGGGTCTTTCCCTTCTTTGTTGACACTCTATTTTACCCAGCATGATATTCTTTAACAGGGAATGGTTTCTTCTGGCAACATGAGCAAAGAAGTGTGATGTAGTCTGGCCATTATCACTTCCATGGAGAATTCCAGCTTCACTTCCTCCAGGACGAATTTGTTCATTCTTCTGACAGTCCATGGTATTTTCAGTATTCTTTGCCACCACCGCAATTTGAAGACATTAACTCTTCTTCGGTCTTCCTTATTTATTGCCTAGAATTCACATGCATATGAGGCAATTGAAAATACCATGGCTTGGGGCAGGTACATCTTAGGCTTCAAAGTGACATCTTTGTTTCTTAACATTTTAAAGAGCTTTTTGGTGTTGTTTTGCAGCAGATTTGCCCAGTGTGGTACAACCTCTGGATTCCTGACTACTGCTTCCGTGGAGGTTGACTGTGGATCCAAATAAAATTAAAACCCTGACAACTTCAATCTTTTCTCCATTTATCATGATGTTGCTTATTGATCCAGTTGTGAGGTTGTTCATTTTCTTTATGTTGACCTGTAATCCATATTGAAGTCTGTAGTCTTTAATCTTCTTCAGTAAATGTTTCAACTCATATTCACTTTTAACAAACAAAGTTGTGTCAACTGCGTATTGCAAGTTATTAATGCTTCTTCCTCCAATCCTGATGCTGCCTTCTTTTTCCTATAGTCCAGCTTCTTGGATTATTTGCTCAGCATACAGATTGAAAAAATATGGTGAAAGAATACAACCCTGACGTACACCCTTCCGGATTTTAATCCATGCACTATCACATTGTTATTTTCAAATGGCAGTCTCTTGGTCTATGTCAGGTTCCTCACAAGTGCAGTTAAATGTTCTGGAATTTCCAATCTTCTCAATGTTATCCATAATGTATTATGATCCACAAAATAAAAAAACCTTTGCTTAGTCACTAAAATACAAGTAGACATCTTTCTGGTATTCTTTGCTTTCAGTTGATGTCCATCTAGGAGCTCTGATAGAGTAGTGCCTAAGGCACTTGACTGCTAACCAGAAGGCTGGCGGTTCAAATCCACCAGCCACTCCTCAGAAGGAAGGTTGGGCAATCTACTTCTGTAG
>NW_006922401.1:326428-328093 GCF_000298275.1 Orycteropus afer afer
TTTATGTTGGAACACCTTTCTTTGCAATGGGCACAAATATCAATCTCTTCCAGTCAGTTGGCCAGGTAGCTGTCTTCCAAATTTCTTGGCCTAAACAAGTAAGTGCCTGCAGTACTGAATTCATTTGTTGAAACATCTCAATTGGTATTACATCTATTCCTGAAGCCTTGGGTTTATTTTCCTCCAATTCCTTCAGTGCAGCTTGCACTTCTTACTTCTTCCAACAATACCATTGTTTTTTAATCATAATGATTGAACATCAACAAATTATTTTTGATACAGTGACTCTGCGTATTCCTTCCATCTTCATTTGATATTTCCTGCATCATTCAATATTTTACCCATAGAATCCTTCAGTATTGTAATTTGAGGTTTGAATTTTTTCTTCAGTTCTTTCAGCTTGAGAAATCTTAGCATGTTCTTCCCTTTTGGTTTTCTAAATTGAGGTCTTTCCACATTCCATTATAATACTTTACTTTGTCTTCTCGAGTTGCCCTTTGAAATCTGTGGTCAGCTCTTTTATTTTGGCATTTCTTCCATTCACATTAGCTACTCCCCATTTGAGAGCAAGTTTCAGAGTGTTTTCTGACATCCATTTGTCAAAAGAAAGGTCTTTTCTTCCTTTCCTGTCTTATAAAGACCATTTGCTTTCTCTGTGTACGATGTTCTTCTATTATTATTATTATTTTATTGTGTATATGTGCAAGTTTACAGAGCAAAGTTTGTTTTACATTCAACATTTTGTGTACACTTAGTTTCATTCCCCATATACCATCCCCAACACTAACCCACTCTCCTCCCCTCACTGCCCAGTAACCCTCCCTTACATGTGCCCCTCATAGTTATGCACTCCTGTGTGCCTTGCATTTCTTCTGTGCAAATGTTGCCCTTCTAGTGCCCCATGGTCTATTGCTCCAAGGGATGCATTTCTCTGGGTTGAGTGGTCTATGTGTACAACTTGTTTACTATTGGGCTGAGAGTCAGCCCACGGGAGTGAGTTTTATTCCAGGCCCAGAATGTATTCCAGGACCATAATATTGGGGGTCTCACCAGACTCCATCCAACCAGTAATTCTGATGTTCTTGATGACATCCCACAACTCATTTGTTCTTCAGCCATTGATTTTCAGTGTATCAAATCTATTTTTCAAATGGTCTCTAAATTCAGGTGGATAAAACCAAGGGTGTATTTTGGGTCTCATAGACTTATTTTAACTTTCTTCAGCTTCAAATTGAACTTGATGGTCTGTTCCACAGTCAGCTCCTGTTGTTGTTTTTAATGATGATATTGAGCTTCTCCATTGCCTTTTGCCATGTATGTAGTTGATCAGATAACTGTATTCCATCTGGCAAGATCCGTGTGCACGTTGTACTTGTTGTTAGGTGCCGTCGAGTCATTTCTGACCTATAATGACCCCATGCACAGCAAAACGAAACACTGCCTGATCCTGCACTAGCTCCATGATCCCTGCTATACTTGAGCCCATCATCGCAGTCACCGTGTCAATCCATCTCGTTGAAGGTCTCCCTCTATTTTGTAAACCCTCCACCCTACCAAGCATGACATCCTTCTCCAAGGAATGGTCCCTTCTGACAACATGACCAAAATAGGTGAGACGAAGTCTGGCCATTCTCACTTCCAAGGAGAATTTCAGGTGCACTTCCT
>NW_006922401.1:356085-358557 GCF_000298275.1 Orycteropus afer afer
TCTTGCTTTCTTCATGGATAATGTTCTTGATATCTTCCCATAATTCATCTGGCTTTCAGTCGTTGGTGTTCAATGTATCAAATCTATTCTTTAGATGATCTCTAAATTCAGGAGGGATATATTCAAGATCATACTTTGACTCTCTTTGACTTCTTTTAATTGTCTTTAACTTCAAGTTGAATCTGCATATGAGCAGTTGATGGTCTGTTCCACAATCAGCTCCTGGCCTGGTTTAGGTGTAGTTGTGTCTTATGGGGACTGTTTTTGTCTCCCACTCAACTAAAAGCACATGGAGAGAAAACCCACCATGCATTCACACCAGAACAGTAGGCAAAAAATTGAAAAAAGAAGAAGAAAAAACAAGAAAACCTGCAATATCTGGGGATAAGGCACTAAGAGAAAAAAAAAAAAGGAAAGAAGAAGAATAATGAAGGAAAAAAATGGGACAAATTCAAAAAGAAAAACAAGGAACGGGATTAACCAGGAGAAAAAAATAGGGAGAAAAGGAAAGAAAAAAGAAACCTTAACCAGGAACAGAAAAGAAAAAAATGCTGAAAATTAGACCTGGGAGAAGAAGATTAAGAATAATAATAAAAAGGAAAAAAGTATTAATAATAATTGTTGTTTTAAAACAGACAAATACAAGCAAACTAATCACCAGAGAAAAAGAAAGTGAAAAAGAAAAGTAAAAAAAGAATCAGTGGAGGACAGGGCAGGGCACCCAGGCTCCATCTGAGCACACAGACTGTGATGGAGTTCCTTTGGGGCCAGAAGCTAGGTGGGAGTGGGGGATGGCGACACCTCTGTTCACCAAGTGGGTGTGGGGTATAAAAGTAATAAGAGGAATGTTGTACCTATTCAGTCTTGCAGGTCCAGAGTGTCCTTGGGGTTGTTGGAAGGCAGAACTTGTTCTTAAGCCCCAGGAATCTGTGAGATTGCTGTCTCTTTAAATATCCAAAATAGGCAAGCTGCTTTTGAACCTTGAAAATGGCAGCATCCTCTGGACTGGCAAAAGTCCACAGCTCAGCCCGCCTTTCTCTTCACCTTCTCTGTTTATTTCCCAGCCACCGTGCACAATTCTCCATGCAGTCCCTGGCTAGCAGGGCCAATTTTTAGGTTAATTCTTAGGTCCTACCACCACTTGGGAATCTCCTGCTGTCTGTGCCATCAGGATCACTCAGGATTGCTGCCAGACCGCAGCTCTATATGTTTCCTTTTTTGGAATTTTCATGCAAATTCTTCTGCTAGTTGGGGTTTAGTCCACTTCTATAGCCTTCCCTCCAAGGCTCAGGGGTCCAGGATTATCTTCTGTGTCTTTGTTAATTGGTTTCCCTTTTCTTTGTTGAAGAGAGTCTGTGCAGTCTTTCTGCCTAGTCCACAATTTTGCTGGAACCTCTGAATTGTGTTTTTGTTGAGTGATATGCTCTGTATATGTCTATGAATTCCAGATTGTACTGTTGAGTTCTTCTGTATTCTTGTTGAATTTTTTTCCAGTTGACCTGTCCCTCCTTGAAAGTGGTATGTTTAAGTCTCCTACTACTATTGTGTAGTTGTCTCTTATCCCTTTTAATTCATTTAATATTTGCTTCATGTATTTTGGAGCACATTCATTGGGTGCATAAATATTTATTGTTGTAACGTCTTCTTTGTCAATTGACCCTTTTAGCATCATATAATGTTCTTTGTCTCTTGTGATGTTTTTCACCTTACTGTATATTTTATCAGAAATTAATATTGCCACTAGTGCTCCTTTTTGGTTTCCATTGGTTGGGTATATTTTTTTTTCCACCCTTTAATTTTTAATTTGCTTTTATCTTTGTGTCTAAGGTGGGTCTCTGATAAGCAGCATATCGATGAGTCTGCTTTTTTTATCCAGTCTGCCACTCTCTTTCTCTTGATAGGTGCATTTAGTCCATTCATAGTGAGTGTAATTAGTGATAGGTATGAGTTGATTGGTGTCATTCTATTGTGTTTTTTTGTCATGTCAGTGTTTCCACAGTCTGTATGCTTTTCTGTGCTGAGTTCCGTTTGGTGGCTAATGCTTTCTCCCTTTTCTTCTTTATAGTTGGTTTTGTGTTTATTAAACCCATGTTTTCCTTCCTTCTGGATTTGCTTAGAATAATTGTTACTTTTCTCTGTGGTTACCTTGGAGTGTATTTTTGTGTCTACATTTTTAGAACAGTGTGTGCTGCGAAGACATTATTGTGTTTTCCTCTCCATTTGAGGGTCTGTACCTGGAAGTATTCCCTCTGATATGTTAGTTGCTGTTGTGTGCTGATTGAGTTTCTTGGGTTTTAAGGTACAAAATTGAATGGTCTTATTTTGAATACATATTTCTGGTATCAGGATTGGAGGAAGAATCATTAACAACCTGAGATAGGCAGATGATACAACGTTGCTTGCTGATAGTGGAGGATGACTTAAGGCACCTACTGATGAAGGTTGAAGAATACAGTCTGCAGTATGGATTAC
>NW_006922401.1:358988-359817 GCF_000298275.1 Orycteropus afer afer
GCGATGATGGGCTCAAGTATAGCAGGGATTGCGGGGCTGGCGCGGGATTGGGCAGTGTTTCGTTCTGCTGTGCATGGGGTCACTATGAGTTGGAAACGACTCGACAGCACTTAACAACAACAACATTTCTGATTTGGTTTTAGTATTGATGAGATGTATCCTGGTTTTGTTCATCTCTGTTGTAGATTCTCTATTGGAAGGACTTCCTTAAGTTTTTCTTGTAAGTTTGGTCTGGTTCTCACAAAGTCCCTTTATTTCTATTTATCTGAGAATGCCTTGATTTTGCCCTCATATTTGATGGATAATTTGGCTGGATATAGGATTCTTGGTTGGACGTTTTTTTCTTTCAGTGTTTTATATATGCCGTCCCACTGCCTTCCTGCCTGCATGGTTTCTGCTGAGTAATCGGAGCTCAGCCTAACCGTTTGATAGTTTTAAATAATTTTTTTTTTTCCCTCGGGCAGCTCTCAAAATTTTTTCTTTGTCTTTGGTTTTGGAAAGTTTGATTATAATATGCCTCGGTGTTTTTCTTTTGTGATCTATCTATGCCTTCCTGGACAAGTATCTTTTCTTTCTTCATGACATGGGGAAAGTTTTCTGTTACCAGGTCTTCCACAATTTTCTCAGTGGTATTTTTTGCCTCTTCTTGTTCTGGAATTCCAATGAGTCTTATATTGTTTCCTCTCATGTCATTGCATATAATTCTTAGGTTCTCTTCATTTCTCTTAAATCTTTTTGTTCTGATTTTTCTTCATACAGGCTAGTGTCCAGGGATTTGTCTTCTAGTTGGGATATGCATTCTTCAGCCAGTTCTAATCTACTCTTTTGT
>NW_006922401.1:360357-360843 GCF_000298275.1 Orycteropus afer afer
TCCAATGCTGCTTCTTCCTCAGGGATGTGTTTGGAGTCTTTATCCTGCTCCCTCGTTTCTACCACTTTATACTGCTTTTTTGTGTGGACTGTGATGATCTGTTGTCTCCAAGGCATCATGGCATTGTTGTATTTAGATTTCTGTTAACTGTCTGTGAAGAGCAACCAGGAGTGACTCAGGATCTTCTTGTTGGTTTTTTATCTTTGGCCCATTGGTGGAGAAGGAGATAGTGGTTCTCACTCAGTAAGTGAAGTTCCAGGATGTTTAGGTGTGTTCTGTTGTTGTTAAGTGCCGTCAAGTTGTTTCTGACTCATAGCGACCCCATGCACAGCAGAACGAAACACTGCCTGATCCCGCGCCAGCCCCACAATCCCTGCTATACTTGAGCCCAACATTGCAGCCAAGGTGTCACTCCATCTCATTGAAAGTCTCCCCCTCTTTCGTCGACCCTCCACCCTGCCAACCATGACATCCTTCTCCAGGGAA
>NW_006922401.1:360943-364964 GCF_000298275.1 Orycteropus afer afer
AGGCCCCTTGGCACCTGAAAGCCAATCCAAGGCAAATTCCCTGGTCTGCACTTAGCCCCAGAATTTTTCTCCCCCCCCCACCTGCCCACAGCACCAGCCCAACCTGCCCAGACTGGGAATGGCTCAGGAGTTTATCTGTGATACCACCCACCTGCGGCACAAAAGATGCACACGATATCAGCTGTGCTGGAGTCAGGAGAGTGCCTGTTAGTAATCTGTGGTCCCGATATTAGTGATAAAGACAAGCACAGACCTCTCAGTGCCACTTAAGCTGACCCAATCCTTTCCAGTGACCCGTTAAGGAGGGAGTGAGCTCACCCTCCTGGAGCACCAATGAGCTCTCTGCTTGGGTTTCAGTGGTGCTGCGTGTGCACATTTGCACCTAGCTGACCCAAGTTACCAATAAAATCAGGTGCTGAAGGTAGATCCTTGGGGTGTTTGCTGACATGTTGGTATTGTTGCTGGTATGCTGATATAGGGTGTCTTCTGCCTTGACCCAGAGAGGTCTCAGGTGGCTGTTCTTGCCTACCAGACACTCCCCCAGGGAAGTCTCTAATGGCCTTTCTCTCTGCCTGTCCACTTTTCGCTGGGTAGATCTTCTTTAATTTCTTTCCCTGTGCTTTTCCTCTAATTCTACTCCTCTGTGTTTGGTGCACTCTGATTCATTGAACTGTTCAGAGCACCAAAATCCCTAATTCAAACTGCTATACCTAGTTTTTCAAGCACTAAGATGGTAGAAGGAAATAGCGTGGTGATACTGATGAGACTCCATTTTAAATCCCTGTATAAGATACCTCTTATAGCACAATAATAACAGTTAATAAACACTACTGCCATGCAACATATTAAGTATATATATATATATATATATATTTAGTACTCAAGTATTTATGAGTAAGCATGATTTTTATTCCCATTTAAAAGTTTTAAAAATTAAGGCAAAGAGGTTATGTGACTTTCACAAAGCTTTCAGCCAAGTATGTTGCAGAACTAGACTTAAAATCTAGATGTTTATTATGTCCAAATGTTGTTGTTGTTGTTATGTGCCATCGAGTCAGCCTCGACTCATAGCAACCCCTCCTTGGGTTTCTGAGGCAGTATCACCATGGAAGTAAATTGTCAAAGTATGTATGCACTTTCAATCACTATTTAATATTTCCTCTTCAGTTGGCTAATGCAGCAGATGAAAAACTCAGGTTAAAGATGGGACTGATTATAAAGAAGTGAATAGCACATAACCTGATTCCTTAAGCACCTAATCTAGTCAAGATTTTGGCACAGTTCTGAAGCAGAAGCAGCTTATTAAATAGTTTTCTATCAAACAGTGACTATAATTTAGTACCCTTCTGAAATAATTCCTGCAGGATCTGGAAAAATTAATGTAATTTCTTCAAAACATATAATGCAGAAAGCAGCTTTAATCCTGAGAAAACACACCTCAACATTATTCTTCAGTAGGCTGAATTGCCTTTGTGCAACTCTTTCACATTCATTCCATTCTTACTTGATATTCCATCTGCAAAAGCTTGACATCTGTTCCCCTGTAGCCACGAATTTTTTTTCCATGTGCTCATATAAACAATTTAAAGCAGGGAATAAATTATCACAGAGAGCACAAGCTGCAATTGAAGCAGTGACATCTGTAGAAATATATGATGTAAAAATTAACTATATCTATGATTGCCTAATAGAATTTTACAATTTTATTACTATCATTTATTTTCAACGTATTTCATATGGATTAATTTACCACACATTTATGACAAACCAATGCTGATGCTGAAGGGCCAGCTCCCAAGAACTAGAGGGACATTCCAAATTTAAGACCTTAAAATACATGTTCTGCAATAAAGTGAGGCAATGTTAAATGGAAATTAGATATATTAGGTGAAGACTTAATAAGCAGTACCCTTTGGTTTAGCTAACAGATCAACTGTTTATATAAATTCCATTAAAAGTTTCATGCAATGAAGGTTGTAAGTCTGGAATTAACACATAGTATATACCATCAGCTAACATAAGATGAAAAAGGAAATGAACATCTGAATCATCATAAACAATATGTATAAGTATATTCCATATGAAATACAAGACTGAGAAGTGGAGGTATTTGTGACAGTTCAAGATTAATTAATCATTGAAGGACTTTTGAAGAAAAAAATCTGTGTAATGGAGAAGGTAGAGGTGAGAGTGACATATGGGTAAAGAAAACACATGAGAAATTCTGGTATCTTTTGAGGATACCGTTTAGACCCATTATGTGGATAAGTATAGTATAATTTCACTAAAGTCAACAACAATTAGGCAAGGAATGTTATCATGATTCCCAGCAGTAGTGCAACACTTCTTCTTGCTATAATTCCACACTGCAAGATATGCTTTTATTATAGTATTATTACTGTTATTATACTGATATATTGGCTAAAACAAAACCCAAACCCACTGCCATAGAGTTGATTCTGACTTGTAATGTCCATATAGGGCAGAGTAGAACTGCTCCATAAAGTTTCTAAGATTGCAGACCTTTGTGGAAGCAAGCTGCCTCATCTCTCTCCTATGGAGCAGCTGGTGTGTTTGAACACAGACCTTTTGGTTAACAATTAAATGTTTTAACCACTGTGCTACCAGATATATATAAGTTTTGATATATAAATTAATGTAGGGAAATTTCATTAAAATTATATATTTTTAAATATTAAATTATTAATTTATATAAAATTATAAGAATTGATGATAACTGATTTAAAAGTCTATTGTTACTGGTTTAATAAAATTACAAGAGCCCTTTATTCCACAAATTAAATAACAAGGATTTGAGGCTGTTTAACTTGTAATGTCTTATAGATCATATGACGTTATGTCTAGATTGTTGCTATGTGCCTTCAAGTAGATTCCAACTCATACCAAAAATGTAAGACAAAGTAAAACTGCCCCATAGGATTTTCTAGGCTTAATCTTTTTTTGTGCACAAGAGCCAAAGTCTGACCTTAAGTGTAACAAAACAAAACGCAATACACTACCATCAAGTCGGAACCAACTCATAGAGATCTCTCCTTGGGTTTCTGAGGCAGTATCATTACAGAAGTAGATTGTCCAACCTTCCTTCTGAGGAGTGGCTGGTGGGTTTGTACCACCAGCCTTCTGGTTAACAGACAAGTACCTTAAGCACTATGCCATCAGAGCTCCTGACCTTAAGTATGTCCTACCTGAATTTAGAGATCATCTCAAGGATAGATTTGACAAATTGGACACTAATGACTGAAACCAGATGAGTTCTAGGATGACTTAAAAGACATCATACATGGAAAAAGGAAAATGTCCATTAAAAAGTCAGGAAAGAAAGAAAAGACCAACAAGGATATCGTAAGAGTCTCTGAAAACTTGTTCTTGAATGTACAGTAGTTAAAGTGAAAAGAAGAGATGGTGAAGTGAAATAGCTGAACAGAATATTTCAAAGGGTGGCTAGGGAGGACAAAGTAAAATATTGTAATGAAATGTGCAAAGACCTGGAATTAGAAAGCCAAACAAACCAAACTCACTGCCGTTGAGTAAATTCTGACTCATAACGACCATTCCTTGGGTTTCCGAGATGGTATCTCTACAGAAGTAGATTGCCCAGTCTTCCTTCCAAGGAGTGGCTGGTGGGTTTGAGCTGCCATCCTCCTGGTTAGCAGTCAAATGCCCTAAGCACTATGCCATAGAGCTCCCAGGAAAGAATAAAATAAGCATTTCTTAAGATGAAAGTACTGAGGAAAAATAAATCAAGCATCATGTTACAATACTGAAGGATTCTATGGGTAAAATATTGAACAACAAAGAAAGCAGATGACAGAAGGAATACACAGTCACTGTACCAAAAAGAAGTGGTGCATGTTCAACCATTTCATTGTTATTGGTTTAATAAAATTACAAGACCACTTTATTACACAAATTAAATAACAGGGATTTGAGGCATATGAGCTTGAATTGATGGTATTGAACGAAGAAGTCCTAGCTGTCCTGAAGGCACTGGCAGAAAAAA
>NW_006922401.1:365485-366852 GCF_000298275.1 Orycteropus afer afer
TGCAAGACCAACAAATGGTTTAAAAACAGGAAAGGTGTATGTCAGGGTTGTTGCCTTTCAGCATACTTAATAATTTGTCAGCTGAACAAATAATCCATGAAACTGGATTATATGAAGAAGAGTGCAACATCAGAATCAGAGAAAAATTCATTAACAACCTGTGACTTGTATGAAAGTATCTGTTTTAGCTAAGACCCCAAAGCTGACGATACAAAACATTGTAAGAGCCCACATAATGTAAAGAAGATGCCAGGTATTTTATTCAGATTTTGTTAAAAACTCACAGCGACCTCTTCTTGAGTTTCTAAGGCAGTATCAGTACAGATGTAGATTGCTCAATCTTCCTTCTGCAAGTGGTTGGTGGGTTTGAACCACCAGCCTTCTGGTTAGCAGTCAAATGCTTTAGGTGCTATGCTACCAGAGCTTCTAAAAAGTTATTGCAAACCTCTTATTGTCACTCTCAACACTTCACCCACCATTAGCTTTATAAAAGAAGTGGGCAATTATTGAAAAGAGAATATTTGTAGAAAGAATGTCTTTGATGAGAGCTGTAGTACCATAAATAAATTAGAGGGATATTAGGGAGAAAACATGTTGGGAGACCTAAGTTAATTTGGGGAGCTCTTACTCAATCCCCACTTTTATCATGAATCTCATTAGCAAGAGATTCCTTGATCACATCTTAAGTCATTTACCTCATTGAGCTAAGAGTCTCAGCTTCAGAGTGAATTAATTTTTGGATTTTCTGATGGCCCACACAGGAGTTACTCATCTTCAGCAAGATCTTTGCCTTGTTGGATAATATTCCATCTCTACAAAGCTTTAAGACCTCAGTCATTATAATCAGACAGCTGAACACCATCAGATGTTAAGTAGCAAGTTGAGAAAGTAAGCAGCTGGGCCTAAATAAGAGATTTAATGTGACGTGGTGAGAAGGCTGAACCTATGGTGAAAGGCCAAAGTCATGTGAGTAATTTGTTTTTTCTAATTATATGATTGTTTCATAGGAATGGAGTTAGTACCTTGTTTGACCTTATTAGGGATACATCTCATAGAGAATTTGATTATAAACACAATCATATAAACAATAATGTGTATAATTAAATATGTTTGCAAAATAGAATGAAGCCTTTGGGTAACCAGCTAAAGATGTCTAAAAAGGGAGAGCCAGGCATAGGAGGGACAGAATGAAACAATATAGATTCCTGATTGATTTGTTTAATATCTTGTTCTACTTTCCCTGAAGAGTTTATCCAAGTACAGTAGAAGGTGTTGGTGATGTCACAGACTCCTCCTTGTTGAGCTAGAAGGAAAGCAAGAGTCATTCTATTATCTAACACAACTTTGGTGAGGAAGTCTAAAGCTTT
>NW_006922401.1:367422-372042 GCF_000298275.1 Orycteropus afer afer
AAGGAGGGGTCGTTATGAGTCGGGTCTGACTCAACGACACATAACAATAACAACAACAACATGGCTTGTGTTACGTGCTCCTTAGTCATCAAAGTGACATCTTTGCTCCTTAAGATTTTAAAGAGGTCTTTTGCATCAGGTTTTCCCATTACCAGTCCATTTCAGCTAAGTAATGCCTAGGCTATCGATCTTTACACATTCCATTTCATTTTTAACAAATTCCAATTTTCCTACACTCATACTTCATACATTCCACATTCCAATTACTAATGAATTTTTGCAGCTGTTTCTTCACATCTTGAGTTGTGCCCCATCCACAAATGAAAGTTCTGAAAGCTTTAATCCATCCACATCATTAAGGTTGAATCTATTTTGAGGAGGCAGCCATTCCTCATTTGTATTTTGAGTGCCTTCTATCCTGAGTAGCTGAAAGGCCCATCTTCTGGCATCATACAATATTTCAGTGATATTCAAAAGGCTTCCCAGTCATATAGCAGACAGTGTATACTTGATATTCATAAGGTTTTCATTGTTTCAGAACTGCATGGCCCAGTCTGAATCTGGAAGCTCAGCTTAGGTCTGTCCTCCATGGGTAACCTTTTTGGTACTTGAAATAGCATTGGCATAGTCTCCAACCTCACAGCAACATGAAAGCCACCACAGTATGACAAACTGACAGAAGAATGGTGGATTTGTTCCATAGTGACAAATAGTTTTCTTAAGTTTAATGATGCCATAAACCAGTAAAAGTCCTTGGAGGAATACCAACCATCTCCAGGTCTTTCTGATAAAGGGTTTTCATTAGATTCTAAAAGTTCCCTTTTACACCAAGTGGCAGTAAGTCTATTGTGTGCTTTCACCACAGTAATGGGTACCCAAAAGAACTCCTAGGAAGCCTCAGGTGTGTTGACCTCTCATTGTCCAACCATTCAAACAGGGTAATGCTGAAGTAATTTTATTGTCAGTAGGGACTGAATTTGTGAAGCTCAATCAGTTATATACTCCTCATAGGAACATATATTCATGAGGTGAATAAACCATACCTTTTCCAGTCCCTTTGGTTGGAAAAGTGAATGACTGGTTGACGTTTAGAAGCTAATTTCCAATGAGAGTTGTTACAGGTGGAAAAACCTCTGAACTTAGTGCCATTCCACAGAGTAGGACAAAAATCAAATAATTCATTTTGATTCATGTTGGTTTGTTTTCTTCTCAAGCAGGTTGATGACATGTTGAATCCACTAGTCAGGAAATTATAAAATTTGGGATGGGAGAGTAACTTCAAGGAATCTACTAAATGATTTTCTGACCTTGACAAAAAGGAACTACAAGTTTCTGAAAGTAGGAAATTTTGTATAGAGCAGAACAACGTACCTTTTCTTCAGTCATTGGGTTATATCAAAATAGGGAACTTGAGGTTGGAATGATAACTCAATAGGATGCCACAGCCTAACACATACATCACATTTGAAGATGAACATGAAATTAATTGTGTCCTTAGCATTAGGCTATAATTGAAGACAAGGAATGTTAATGGTTCTTTTTGATGCCCAGACTTGGAGTGAGGGTGACAAATCCAGCATTCAGTTATAATACTGGCACCAGCTACTGACTGAGCTAACCTGACAAATGCATTGTCCTTCCAGGCATTAGTGGTGATTATTGAGAATAGAAAGAGAAACTTAAGGAGAGTTTCCAAATGAAAGAAGATAAACAATATAACAAGGGTCGTAAAAAAAAATGACTAAAATCACAAAGTAGACCCCTTTAGTTATTTACATAAAAATCTCACCAGTTAATAAAGCCTAACTAGTAAAACAAGGCTACTTCAGAAATAGTAAATATTAGAAAAATATCATAAGAAATTAAATGAGGAGAAAACAAAATTCAAGGACTTTGACAGGTTGGACTGACATGGAGTCTTGTGCTGTGTTCTTAGGGTGCCTGTCTATGTCTGCAGTCATCTGCTCTGGTTTCATGGCCATTAGAATTCAGTCTCAGTCCTTCTGTAGGATAGCAAGTCCAAAAGGAATGTTTTTCTTTTCTTAATTGGAAAAAAAAAGAACTATGATAGTTGAAGCTGTGTGTCAACTTGGCTGGACCCCAGTTCTGTGTGGTTGTTCCCATGATGGGATGGGATAACTGTGTAACTGTGTTCTGAGTGGCCAATCTGCACAAGGAGAGTTTCCCTAGGGGTGTGGCCTGTTTTCCAGGATATCCAGGGACATTCTGAGAAGAGGGACATTCTTCTGTGGATCGGGATTCTGGTGTGCTGCCTACAATTGTCTGTGAGTGAGCAGTCCACCGTTTGGCCTGGAGATCTTGGATTCATTGTTCATTGAAATCAACAGCCAGTGTGCTGCCTGCCAGCCTTGAGCTTCTCAGCCCCCTGTGAGGAAAGGCCTCCAGCCTGACGTTTGCTCTGGGGACTTTGGACTTGCCAGCTTCTATACGTTCATGAGCCATTTTTCTAAGATAAATTTCTCTCCCTCTTTATATATATGTAAGCTTTGCTGGTTTTTGTTTCTCTAGAGAACCCAGTCTAACACATTTGGTACTGAGAGTGGTTCTAGAGAGACAAAATCATAAGGGTGGGCTTCCTAGATTGGTTCTCTAGTTTGATTAATTTTGATGACACTAGTAACTCTACATCTGCTAGTAAAGAGGGCCCTACTAATCTGTGGCGTGAGGTGGCAAAATTAATACATGAAATAGCACCACCAATAGATCAAGTACTTGTGAGAAGTGATGCTCTGGGTGATTGGATATTTGATACTTTTCTGCAATTTTGTCAGAATGAGGAATATAAGGAAGCTGGTTGGTTGGTCCTGCTTACACTGGACAAACTGGTGAAAGAGCGAGATGAGCTCAAAGCTGCTGAGTCTCAGCTTAAGCACTGCATAAAAGACCTCAGTACTTCTGGTTGTGCTCTGAAAGAAAGCCTTATAGCTTCTAGTAACAGAGCTGATATTGTTGAAAACCAAACCCAGAGTCTTATTGTAAGAGTGGCTGAATTACAACACCAGCTAAATTGCCAATTGAGAATGGTGTCTGCTATTAAAGTGAGGGCAAAAAATGGGATCCTGCAACCTGGAATGGGGACATACGGACAGATAATCAGTAAGATCAGGATATGGAGCCTGTAAATTCTGTTGAATCCCTCCCATCTGAAGGGATTACTGTCAAACCATTATCCCCTCCCCCTCAGTTTGAGGGGACTAGCCAAACTAGTCCTGCTGGGTCATTGTTTGACGCAGAGGCCATGGAATACATTCCTGAATGCTCTGAGGAACTGCCTCAATCACCCTTTGTTTTAACGAGACCCATACCTAAAGTCAAGTCCAAGTGGGCCCCAAGAGGTGAAATAGAAAATGTGACTAAGGAGGTGATGCACTATACCCAAAAAGACCTACTTGATTTTGCTAATATGTACAGACAGAAACCTGGAGAATATGTATGGGAATGGCTACTGAGAGTGTGGCATAATGGTGCAAGGAATGTAAGGTTGGATCAGTCTGAGTTTATTGATTTAGGCCCACTAAGTATGGATTCTTCATTCAATGTCTCAGCTCAAGAGGTTAGGAAAGGATCTAATAGTTTATTTGGTTGGCTTACTGAGGCATAGATTATGCGGTGACCTACCTTAAGTCAAGATGAAGTACCAGACCTGCCTTGGTTTAATGTAGAAGAAGGCATCCAGAGGCTTAGGGAAATTGGCCTGTTAGAATGGATTTATCAGATTAGACCCTTAGAGCCAGAAATAGAGAGTCCAGAAGACACGCTTTTCACCAGTACTGTGAGGAATAAATTTGTGAAGGGAGCTCCAGCATCCTTGAAGACTGCTGTGATTGCTATTTTATATAAACCTGATCTGAGAGTAGGAGCTGCCCTAATTGAACTAAAACACTTATCTACGATGGGGCTGATTGGACCCTTTGGTAGTAGGGGCCAAGTGGCAGCAGCTAATTGACAAAGGCAAGGTGGGCAGCAGAGATGGAACACTAATCAGAATAGTCTGACTCATGTGGAATTATGGCATTGGCTACTTGCTCAGGTAAAGGAGAATATGTCATAATTTAGTCCATAAGGATCTTGATCGCCTTTCCCTTCTACAAAACATCACACTGGTCCATTATATTGATGACATTATGCTGACTGGGCCTACTAAATAAAAAGTATCTATGACTCTAGACTTATTGGTGAGACATATGCGCGCTAGAGGTCAGGAAATTAGCCCAACAAAAATTCAAGCACCTTCCACCTCAGTGAAATTTCTAGGGGTCCAATGGTGTGAGGCATGACGAGATATTCCTACTAAAGTGAAGGATAATTTATTGTATCTGGCTTCCCCAAAAACTAAAAAGGAGGCACAACATCTGGTGGGCCTTTCTGGACTTTGGAGGCAACATATCCCTCATTTGGGTGTGTTGCTGAAGCCTATCTATCAAGTGACTCAGAAAACTGCTAGTTTTGGCTGGGGCCCGGAACAATAGAAGGCTCTGCAACAGGTTCAGGCTGCCGTGCAGGCTGCTCTGCCACTTGGGCCATATGATCTGGTTGATCCAATGGTGCTTGAAGTGTCTGTAGTAGATAGAGATGCTGTTTGGAGCCTTTGGCAGGTTC
>NW_006922401.1:372849-373309 GCF_000298275.1 Orycteropus afer afer
TTCAGTGGAAACCAGCCATCCTTTTTCCCCAGCTATTCCTGTCATTGCTTAATGGGCTCATGAACAAAGTGGCCATGGTGGCAGGGATGGAGGTTATGCATGGGCTCAGCAACATGGACTCCCACTTACCAAGGCTGATTTGGCTACCGCCGTTGTTGAGTGCTCAATCTGCCATCAGCAAAGACCAACACTGAGTCTGAGATATGGAACGATTCCTTGAGGTGATCAGCTAGCAACCTGGTGGCAGGTTGATTGCATTGGATCACTTCCATCATGGACAGGACAGCGTTTTGTTCTTACTGAAATACATACTTATTCTGTATATGGATTCGCCTTCCCTGCATGCAATGCTTCTGCTAAAACTACCATCCATGGACTTACAGAATGCCTTATCCACCGTCACAGCATCCCACACAGCATTGCTTCAGATCAAGGAACTCATTTCACAGCACATGAAGTG
>NW_006922401.1:373515-374649 GCF_000298275.1 Orycteropus afer afer
AGCCAGGATTCACGGGTCCAGGAACCAAGGGGTGGAAACAGGAGTGGTACCACTCACTATTACCCCTAGTGACCCACTCAAAAAGTTTTTGCTTCCTGTCCCTGCTACCCTATGTTCTGTGGGTCTGGAGATCTTAGTCCCAAAGGGAGGAACACTCCCACGTGGAAACACAATACTGATTGCATTGAACTGGGAATTAAGAATGCCACCCAGCCATTTTGGCTTCCTCATGCCTCTAGATCAACAGACAAAGAAGGGCACTACTGTACATCTTGTGTGATAGATCCTGATTACCAAGGGAAAATTGGGTTGGCTTTACATAATGGAGGTAAAGGAGAATATGTCTGGAATACAGGAGATTCTTTAGGACATCTCTTACTACTACCATGCACTGTGATTAAAGTCAATGGAAAATTACAGCAACCCAATTGATATGACTGCTTACTGCCAAGACCCTTCAGGAGTGGTTTGGGTCACCCCACCAGGCAAAGAACCATGACCAGCTGAGGTGCTTGCTGAGGGCAAGGGAAATACAGAATGGGTGGTGGAAGAAGGTAGTTCTGAATATCAGCTATGACCATGGGACCAGCTGCAGAAACGAGGACTGTGATTGTTATATTTCTTCATTGTATATGTGCATCAAATATTTTTGTTTCCTTCCATTATGAACTGTGAAATGTAAATAAGGTTAATGCATTCTGGTTGTATGTATGTTAGCGTATCATGTTAGGCACAAATATGACTGTGTAATTGTCCTTATTTAGAGATTATATATGGTTAAGAAGATGTGTACAATTGCCAAGTTGTCAAGGGGTGGACTGTGATAGTTGGAGCTGTATGTCAACTTGGCTGGATCCCAGTTCTGTGTGGTTGTTCCCATGATGGGATTGGATGACTGTGTTCTGAGTGGCCAGTCTGCCCAAGGGGAGTTTCCCTAGGGATGTGGTCTGCTTCCAGGATATACAGGGACATCCTGGGAAGAGGGACATTCTTCTGTGGATCGGGATTCTGGTGTGCTGCCTACAACTGTCTGTGAGTGAGCAGTCCATCGTTCAGCCTGAAGATCTTGGATTGGTATTCACCGGAATCAACAGCCAGTGTGCTGCCTGCCAGCCTTGAGCTTCTCGGCCCCCT
>NW_006922401.1:374794-377985 GCF_000298275.1 Orycteropus afer afer
ATAAGCTTTGCTGGTTTTTGTTTCTCTAGAGAACCCAGTCTAACACAAGAACCCAAGCTTTTATATGCTCTAGTTTGGCTGCACAAGAGTTAATAAGGAGTATCAAATGAGACCATTTACAGTGAGACTCTAACAAATTTCTTTGTTCGTGTTCTTGCAATATACATAACTCCCTGGAGCAATATTAGGGGAATTGTGAAACGATACATCTTTGTTGTTAAAACCTTCTTTAATCTAGGCATAGTATTTCTTGGAATATTTAATAAGTGTCTGGCAATACTTTAGTAAGTAACTTGAGCTATGTTAGGAATGATGTAACCAATATGAGGAAGAAGCATAGCCCTTCCAGTAACAATTTCATAAGGAGTAAGACTGTGGGAAGGAAGCAGAATAGATCTTCAGTTTCAAAAGACCAAGAAAAGAACCTTAGTATAAGGCAAATGTAAAGATTCACATAACTTAGCTAATTCTATTTGTATAATTCCACTGGTTCTCTCCATGGATTCAAAAGATTAAGGATGATAGGTGTGAAACTGCTGATATATGCTAATTGTGTGGCACAGTCCCTTAACAGTCTTGCTGGTATAATGAGTTCTTCAGTCATTACGAAGGATGCCTGGGCAATCCCAAGCACATATTACATTTTCAATTAATTTCTTTGCCACTAGAGTGGTGGTAGTTTGGCAACAGGGTAAACCAATGTAAGAAGAGACAAATCATAACATGAACATATTAAGCCATTTAAAGGTGGTAGTTGTATAGAATCTATGTGCCACGCTAGCATATGGCCAAGAGGTATTGGATATTTTCCAGGTGGGGGTTTAAGAGGCTTGCCTAGATCATGATGAGAGCAGATGGAACAATGAGAAGTTACATGTTTTCCTGCCTCCAAGAAATTTTCTCAGCAATATTTCCTTAAAATTTCAATCATGATATCTTGTCCAAAGTAGAAGCTTTCATGTTAAGATTGCATGCCAATGTGTGGGCAAAACTAGTTTTCTATTAGGCCCAGATTTTATCTGGTATCAGGATCTCTATACCATCCTTTTTCTCACATTTTTCCTCTTTTGTTGGCTAAAACCATTTGTTAGTGCTTTGCAAATTGTCCTAGGGTTAGAACAGAAAGATTATAATTGTTCATAAATAAATTATGGTAGGCACCATCATTAGTCCTCATAAGAGTGGGGACAAGTAAAGAAGCTATCTGCTTAGGAGTTTGATTATAAACTTAGGGTGTGATTCCCTGAATTCTTTAATTCTCATTTCTCAGCCATGATTGCATTGGATATATTGGGGAAGTACATGTTCCATGGATTCAAAGATGTCCTCAATCCACCAATGTTTCTCTAAGGTATTCATTATTTGCATTTATATGGTATATCAAATTTTTGATTATAAGGACTCATATAATTTTTGGACTATTGGAAAGTGCAAAGATTTAGAGAGGACCTCGCTTCCATTTTATCCAATGCATAACATAGTAGTTGGATGTTGATAATATCTAACCCTTATCCAAAATATTCTTTTCTAGAGACAGCTTACTGTTGTTCCTTAAGGGACTCCAGTACTAATTAAACAGTTGGTTCTCCTATTAATTTACTTTTGTGGAGATTTTCAATATAGCCAATTTTTCTACAAGAGTTTATCATATATTCCACAGTACTATGGGAAATTCCCCACCAATATCTTTGTAAAATTTGATGTAGTCTTTTTCTTTCCAAAGGTAACTTTTCATAATAAGTCCAAATTAAAAGAACACATAAATACTTGAGTAGGATAATTTTATTATTTGGCCCAATCTATAATTTTGTAACTGGTTCTTAATGGTATCCAGTCTTTTTTCACTCTGTTGCTTCATCTTCTGAGACAATTAATTGGTGAAAGGAAACTAACTCCAAGCCCTTGTAAAATTTAGGATTGTGTATAAAATGCTTAAAGGTGCATGGTTCCAATAAGGCAAGATTTGACAAAGCTTAGGAGGTGGCCTGCTTGGCTGCTGGATAAGCAATATTGTTACCTCAGTCTGAAGGTCTCCCTTTGGTTGGGCTTGGGATTTAACAAAAGCAGTTTCAGAAGAGAACAGCACAGCATCTAAAGATCAGCCATCAAAGTTCCATTGTTAATAGTAGTCCCAAAGAAAGTTAAAAAAAAAAAAAGAGAGAAAAAAACTCTCTGTTTCCATACTATGCCCAATTTTTGGAACATTCGATAAGGTTATCTCAAGTCTGGGATATTGGATTTTCCTGAAGCAAACTTGCTGGTTCTAATTAAGGCTATTAACTCAGCTTTTTTGGTTGATGAGACTTTAGGAAGTGGCTTGCTCTCTAGTAATTCAATGGAGTTGGTTTGCTGGGTTGTGGTCATAAGGTTGAGATCTGAAATAAGAGCCATCTAGAAATAAAACTGAATCAAGATTACTGAGGGGAATTGCTTCTAAGTAATTCCTGGGTACCATTAACTATTCCATTAGGCTCAAACAATCATGAGAAGGATAGTCATCATCTTTAAAAATAGGAAAGAGTATGGCTAGATTTAAAAGGATTATAGTATAAAGTTTTACATTGGCTGCTGCCAAAAGAATACTGTCGTAAGAAGTAATTGCACTTGTTAGACAAGTGTTAGGAAAAGGTAGAATTAAGTAAAGTGGACACAGCACGCTGTACATAAACATTTAAAAAAATTCCAAATATCATACCAACAGTTCATCCTACTAGTTTTGTAGTGGTGGCTCCAGCTTAAAGGTAAGCAGGGTAAACCAGTGTCACTGAGTCATGCTGTACGTTGCAATACCCTACAGGCTGATGTTGTCTGCTGTGTTTTAAAGCAAGTAACTACAATGCATTTCCATTTAGTTCATGGGCTGATAAAGAAAAACATAAAGTTCAAGCTGATGTTAGAGTTTCCTTTAAATTTTCTATGGCTTGTCAGTCCTCAGGGGTAAGTTGGAATTAGTCTAATTCTCAAGAGTTTAAATACTTGTGCAATGATTGGGCTAACAAAGAGGAATATTGGGCCCAGTTCTGGCAATAGCCACATAACTGGAAGAATCAGACTTGCAGTGGTTTCTTTGTTTTTAGAATTCAATAAGCTAGAATAGCATCCATTCTTTTTTTTTTTTTTTTTTAAAGAAAAGAAATGTCAAAGGGCAGCTTGAGAAGGGCAAATATTATAACAAAATGTGCAAAGACCTG
>NW_006922401.1:378085-379486 GCF_000298275.1 Orycteropus afer afer
TATATATTTGTGATTTGGGTGAAAATTAACAGAGAAAATTCATTTTCCATACAGTAATTCACATACACTTTGTCTCATGGCATTGACTACAATTTACCACAATGCAACAGCTCCCCTCGCACCTCTTCCCAATAGTTACCTCTTCCCTGTGTCCATCCCTCCATGCACTCCTGCCCCCTGAGTTGTCTCCCAGTGCATAAACAGTCCTTCTTGCTCCTATGATTGTTCTCTCCAAGGAGTGTATCTACCTTAGGTAAATGTTGAACTCCTACGCCTGTCTTTTGTTTGGCTGGAAGCCACAGGTGTTGGTTTAATTCCCGACCTAATGGGCAGCTAGGGACTATAGTCTCAGTGGTTCCATCAGGCTCTATCAGACCAGCAAACTTGGTCTGCTTTTTTTTGTTTCTCAAATGATTTTGAGTTTTGTTCCACATTGTTCTCCTTCTCTATCCAGGATCTGCTACATAGATCCCCTCTGAGTGGGTGACAGTGGTAGCCGGGCACCATCTAGTTCTTCTGGTCTCATAGTCATATAGGCTAAGGTACACATGGTGTACCAGTTGCTAGGACTAATTGTTTCCATGAATCTTTGGTTTTCTTCATTCTTCTTTACACTGGACGAGGAGAGACCCATCATTGCATCTAGATGACCGCTTGCAAGCTATTAAGATCCCAGTCGCTACTCACCAATGTAGAAGGTGGAACAATATTTTGTGTATGTAGTATGTTATGCCAATTGAGCTTGATGTCCCCTGTGACTATGGTCCCGAGCCCCCACAGGTTCAACTACCCGGTCCCTCTGGGTAGCTGGCTGTGACCAAGCAGTGACCACAGCCTTGTCCCTTGTCAGCTCTACTATACACCTGGGAATTCAGATCATACAAATACACCTATAGGAACATTATCTACAAACCATGTGCATGGTCTTGGATACACTCCCCGCTTCATAGACAGACCTAATAATTCAGCCTGTTCACCCGTCTATCCACCCATATACTGATGTTTGCCTTCACTGACAACAAATAATATCCTCCAAGTTCATCCACATTATGAGGTGTTTTGAAGATTCTAGGCTATTCTTTAGGGTTACATATTGTTCCATTGTGTGTATGTACCATAGTTGGTTATCCATTCCTCAGTTGATGGACACCTAGGCTGTTTCCATCTTTTGGCTATTGTAAATAGTGCTGCGATGAACATGGGCGTGCATATGTCTTTTCTTGTCATGGCTCCCACTTCTTTAGGGTATATACCTAGTAATGGAATGCCTGGGCCAAATGTTATTTCTAATTCCAACTTTTGAAGCGCCACACTGCTTTCCACAATGGTTGTACCATTTTACAGTCCCACCAGCAGTGTATGAGAGTCCCAATCTCTCCAAATCCTCACCAGCATTTGTTA
>NW_006922401.1:380426-382591 GCF_000298275.1 Orycteropus afer afer
AGGCAGTTTTGACTACTATGGCTATGTAGTAGGTTTTGAGATCTGGCAGTGTGAGACCTCCTATTACCATCATATTAGAGGGACAATTTTGCTGGGTATATAATTCTTGGTTGAAATTTTTTCTCTTTCAGGGTTTAATATATACCATCTCCTTGCCTTATCACTTGCATGGTTTCTGCTAAGAAATCAGAGTTTATTATTACTGCTTGTCCTTTGTAAGTAACTTTTTGTTTTTCCCATGCTGCTTTCAGGATTCTTGTTTGTCTTTGGTTTTGATGAGTTTGATGATGATATGTCTGGGTTATTTTCTTTTGGGGTCTATCCTGTTTGTGGTTCTTTGGACTTCCTGAATGAATATATTCTCATCTTTCATCATATCACAGAAGTTCTCCTCCAACAAATCTTGGACAGTTTTCTCAGTGATTTTATTTTCCTCTTCCTGTTCTGGAATTACAATGACACATAAATTATTCCTTTTAATGGTATTCCACATGAACCTTAGGCTTTCTTCATTTTGTTTTGATCTTTTTCTGATTGGTCCCTTTCCAAAGAAGTATTCAGGTATTTGTCTTCAATCTCATTAATTCTATCTTCCATTGCATCAATCTACTCCTTTGTCCTTTCAATGTGTTAACTAATTCTGAGAATTTAGTATTAATCTTCTGGATTTCTAGCTTTAGATTTAGAATCATTTGAAATTTTTCATTTATTTTGTCATTTTGTTCTTGTATATTCTTCCAAAATTCTTCTAAGTTCTTTTTTTTCTGTGTTTTCCTTTGTCTGTCTCTCAATCCTTTGAAGATACCTAAATAAAATTCTTTTGAATTCCTTATCAGAGAGTTCCAATGCTGTTTTTTCCTCAGGGATGAGTTCTGGGTCTGTATCCTGCTCCCTTTTTTTCTACCACTTTATCCTGCTTCTTTGTGTGGACTGTGATGTTCTTTTGTCTCCAAGACATCATGGTGTTGTTGTATTTAGATCTTTGTTAACTGTTTGTGAAGAACATCTAAGGGTGTGTCAGGTTCTTCTTGGTGGCTGTTTATTGTTGGCCTGTTGTTGGAGAAGGAAGTGGTGGATCTCAGTAAGTGAAGTTGCAGGAGATGTGGGTGTAGTTGTGTTGTATGGAGACTGTGGCTGTTTCTCACTCATTTAGACAAAAATAACAATTGAACAAACAACAAAATAGTAAAATCAAATTGACAAAAAAATACACAGTGCAATCACACAGGAACAGTAACTAAAAAGGGAAAAAGAAGGGGGAAAAAAAGCCCTGCAATATGTGGGTAGAGGGCAATAAGAGAAAAAAGACAGAGAAGGAGAATAATGAGGAATGAAATGGGGAAAACACAAAAAGATAAACAAGGAATGGGGTTAACCACAAGAAAGAAATTTAAAAAAAAAAAGTGCAACCAAGAACAGGGAGAAAAAAAAGCTGAAAACTACAATCTGGGAGAGGAAGAATAAAGAATAATAGTAAAAAGGACAATAATAATAATGATAATAGTTTTAAAACAGTCAAAACCAAACAATCTATAAAACAGAAAAAAGAAAATCCGGGCAGGGTGGGGCAGGGCTCCCAGGATCCGTCTGATCACGCAGACTGGGATGGAATTCCTGCTGGCCCATAGAGTGGTTGGGAGTGAGTGATGGCCCACCTCCATTCACCAAGAGGTTGTGGGCTATAAGAGTAACAAGGGGAATGTGGCACCTTTCCAGTCATTCGGGTCTGGAATGTCCTTGGGGTTCCTGGAAAGTGAAGTTCCCTGGAATCTGGGTGAACACTGTCACTTTAAATATCCAAAATAGTCAAGCCTCTTGTAAACATTCAAAATGGCTGTGCCCTCTGGACAAACCAAAGTCCACAGCTCAGCCTGCATTCCTCTTCGCTGTTTCCCATTTTATTCCCCAGCCACCATAGCAGTCCTCTGTACAGTCCCTGGCTACCAGGGATGATTTTTAGGTTAATTCTTAGTTCGTACCACCACTCGGCAATTTCCAAGCTGTCTGTGCCATCAGGATCACTGGCAGACTGCAGCTCTGTATGTCTCCTTATTTTGGTGTTTTCATGCAAATTCTTCTGCTAGTTGGAGTTTAGTCCACTTCTATATCCTTCTCTTCAAGGCTCAGGGGTCCAGGATTGTCTTCTGTATCTGCCTTAATTTGTT
>NW_006922401.1:383359-387474 GCF_000298275.1 Orycteropus afer afer
CATAGTATGTTATGCTCCACACAGTTGAATGCCTTTTCATAACCAATAAAACACAAGTGGACATCTGTTTTGGTTACCTAGTGCCACTCTGACAGGAATATACCACAAATAGGATGGCTTGAACAAACAGGAGTTTATTCTTTAACTGTTTTGGAGGTTAGAAGTCTGAGTTCAAAGTGCCCGGCTCTAAGATCTGGGTGAAAACCCCTTGACCTTGGGCTTCAGCTCTGCCTCTTGCTCCTGGTCCACTGAAGCTGGAGGTTTTCTTCACTCAGGCAGCTGCTGGCTGCTGATGTCGACAAGTAAAAAGATAGTCTCAATAGTACCAAACAACACAGCAGGCCATTGGTTCAAGTCCATTAAGAGTCCCAAGATTGGAAGACAACATGACAGGCTGCTGAATGACAACTCAGCTACATGCTGGATTCAAGTGTACAAAAATCTGCAGACCATTACTAAACTGTTGCCTTATATACTGGGAGAAGACCACATTCTTAAGGCAGCTACTCAGATGCTCACAGTACATTCCACCATGGAGTTGATTACCAGTATTATCATGAGGAATATTATGTCCAGCTGCCCAGCCACTCAAAACCAGGCCCAGCCAAGTTGACACATAACCTTAACTACCACAACATCTTTCTGGTATTTTTTTGCTTTCAGCTAAGATCCATCTGACATCAGCAATGATATCCCTCATTCCACATCCTCTTCTGAATCTAGCTTGCATTTATGGAAGTTCCCTGTCAATATCCTCCTACAACGGTTTTTTAATTATCTTCAGAAAAATTTTACTTGCATGTCATAATTACATTATATGTATTAATAATATTGATAATTTTGCATTGGGTTGCATCACCCTTCTTTGGAAGAAGCACAAATACAGATCTCTTCCAGTCAGATGGCCAGGTAATTCTTTTCCAGACTTCTTGGCATAGACAAATAAGCACTGCCAGAGTTGCATCCTTTAATTGAAACATCTCAATGGGTATTCCATCAAGTCTTGGAGCTTTGCTCTTCACCATTTCCTTCATCACAGCTTTGACTTCTTCCTTGAGTACCATTGATTCTTGATCATATACTGCCTCCTGAAATGATTGAACATGGACTGATTCTTTTTAGTACAGTGACTCTGTGTTCCACCTCCTTTTGATGATTCCAGCATCGTTCAGTATTTTGCCTATAGAATCCTTCAATATTGCAACTTGAGGCTTGAATTTTTTTCTTCAGTTCTCTCAGATTGGAAATACTGAGGATGTTCTTCTGTTTTGGTTTTCTAACTCCAGGTCTTTGCAAATTTCATTATAATAATTGAATTTACCTTCTCAAGCTGTCCTTTGAAATCTTCTGTTCAACTGTTTTATTTCATCATTTCTTCCAATTGCTTTAGCTACACTCTGAATAAGAGCAAGTTTCAGAGTGTCTTCTGACATCTATTTTGGTCTTTTCTTCCTTTCCTATATTTTCAATGGCCTTTTGCTTTCTTCATTTGTGTTGTTCTTGATGTCATCCCACAACTCTTCTGGCCTTCAGTCACTGGTGTTCAATGCATCAAACCTATTCTTCAGATGGTCTCTAAATTCAGGTGGGATATACTCGAAGTCATATTTTGGATCTCATGCATTCGTTTCAATTTCCTTGTGTTTCACCTTGGACTTGCATATGTGCAGTTAATGGTTTAGATGGTCCACTGTTAAATCCCGGTCTTGTTTTGACTGATGATATTGAGCTTCTCCATTGCCTCTTTCCACAAATATAATTGATTTGTTTCTGTGTATTATATCTTGTTAGGTCCTCATGTACAGTTCCCCTTTATGTTGCTGAAAAAAGGTATTTGCAATGAATAAGTAATTGGTCTTGTAAACTTCTAGTATGTGATCTCCAGTGTCATTTCTGTCACCAAGAAAATGTAAATTTGTACAAACCACAGGATCCATGAAATAGCTACATGTGTTTTCAACTATCATCAGAAATATTATGCCTGGTGTTCAAAAAAAAAAAAAAAGGGAAATAGAAGGACCATAGTGTTTACTCATATATTGGACAGGGGTTACCAAGGGAAAATCACCATTTTTAGATTTAAAATAACTGAAGAAAGAAAAATCAGACATCCACTTAAAAGTAGAGCACTCCCCTAAATTATTTCAGAAGGAAAAAGTCATGCAACACACTACTTTTAGTTTTCACTGAGTCACAGAAACAGAGAGGAGTGCCATGAGATTGGGATAGTGTTTTCCTTGGACAAATGTGTACCTTCATTGCATGAGAGTTCACTTATGTGTGGCAGGCAGCCTAGTGTTCTGGAAAGTCTTGCATTCATCTTACCTTATTCTTTGAGTCTTTAATGATTGTGATAAATGCTAGTGACTTCCCTAATGGCTTTTACTTGTTCACCCATGCCAAATTTTGTGGCTTTTAGTGACCCATAACTCTTTGAAAGTAGAATTTCCTCCATACATGAAGCTTCAATTAGTAGAATAACCTGTCTAAACAAAATCATGCACCAATCCCATGAAAAATTAAAGAGAAAACCAACTCAGGAAGAGTAAAATAAATTAATCCTTAATAAAGCTCAGAGAACTCTACACAAAGATAACAAAATTTGGATCCAAGAAGGGGCTCGCCTGAAAGACTCCTGGGTGTGTACAGTGGCTAGCCAAGAGGTTCCTGCTGGTACCAGAGTCTGCATCCTTGAGTTGTGCAGGGTTCTGTATGACAGGTCTGCTTTGGATCCTACTTCTGATGTAAGAAATGTTGCACAAATGTGACAAAGTCTGGTTGAAATTAAAAGTAAAAATCTTTTATATATTGATATTGTTATGTGTCATCAATCTGATTCCAATTCATAACAACACTATACACAACAGAATGAAGCACTGCCTGGTTCTGGACCTTCCTCAAAACCCTTACTATTCTTGACCCCATCATTGCAGCCACTGTGTTGATACGTATAATTGAGGATCTTACTCTTTTTCTTTGATCCTCTACTTTACCAAACATGATAGATATCCTTCTCTAGGGAATGGTTCCTTCTGACAACATGACCAAAGTAAGATGAAGTCTGGCCATTCTCACTTTTAAGAAGCATTCCAGCTGCACTTCCTTCCATATTTGTTAATTCTTCTGTCAGTCCATGGTATTTTCATTATTCTTTACCAACACCACAATTCAAAGGCATCATTTTTCTTTGGTTTTCCATATCCATTGTGGGCCTAGTCCTGTGGCTTCCAGCCAAGCAGAAAACAGGCATATGAGCTGCATTTTCAGTGGGTGGATGCACTCCTTAGAGAGATCAGTCATGGGAGAGTGGATATTTCCAAATCCATATCCAGCTTTTCCATTCATATTATGTGATTGATAATACCATGGTTTGGACTAGGTACACCTTAGTCTTCAAATTGACATCTCTGCTCTTCAACACTTTAAAGAGGTCTTTTTCAGCAGATTTGCCCAGTGCAATACAATGTCTGGTTTCTTCACTATTGCTTTCATTGGTGTTGACTGTGAATGCAAATGAAATGAAATCTCTGACAACTTCAATATTTCTTCCATTTATCCTGATGTTGCTTATTGTTCTAGTTGAGAAGATTTTTGTTTTCTTTATGCTGAGGTGTAATCCATACTGAACATTGTAGTTTTTTATCTTCATCAGTATGTGCTTCAAGCCATTTCACTTTCAGCAAGCAAGTTTGTGTCATATGCATACCACAGGTTGTTAATGAAGCTTCCTCCTAACATGATGTTGTGTTCTTCTTCATACAGTCCAGCTTCTTGGATTATTTGCTCAGCATACAGATTGAATAAGTATGGAGAAAGGGTTCAACCCTGACACACACCCTTCCTGATTTTAAACCATGAAGTGTTCCCTTGTTCTGTTTGAATGACTGTCTCTTTGTCTATGTACAGGTTCCTCATGAGCAGAATTAAGTGTCCTAGAATTCCCATTCTTCACAATGTTATCCATAAGCGGTTATGATACACACAGTCAAGTGTCTTTCCATAGTCAATAAAACACCAATAGACATTGTGATAGTTGGAGCTGTGTGTCAACTTGGCTGGACCACAATTCTGTGTGGTTTAAGCAATTGTGATATGGGTTGTTCCAATGATGGAAT
>NW_006922401.1:387629-388361 GCF_000298275.1 Orycteropus afer afer
CGGCCTGGAGATCTTGGATTCATCATTCGTTGGAGTCAACAGCCAGTATACTGCCTGCCAACCTTGAACTCCTCAGCCCCTGCAGCTGTGTGAGTAGGGAGAAACCTCCAGCTTGATGTTTGATCCAAGAACTTAGGACTTGACAGCTTCTATGAGTGTGTGAGCCATTTTCCTAAGATAAATTTCTTCTTCTCTCTATATATAAAGTTTTACTTGTTGTGTTTCTCTAGAGAACCAAGTCTAACACATACATCTGTCTGGTATTCTTTTCTTTCAGCTAAGATCCATCTGACATCAGCAATGATATCCCATGTTCCCCATCCTCTTATGATTCCAGCTTTATGTAGAAGTAAGTTAATTTACAAATCTGGAATCACAAGGTTCTGAGGATTCTAAACTAAATTATCTAAGGAGACATTTCAAGGCATTTTTGTAAGAAAATACAAAGAACTTCAGTAAAATTATATGATTGGTTGACATTTTGGTAATAGTTATAAAAATGGTTGAGGGTATATCTGATTGGTAGGAAATTACATGTAAGTATCATTAATATCGCAAGCAAGTAAGATCTTACTGAAAATAATTCAAAAATGGTCGCAGCAGTACACTGACAGAGAACTTCCAGAGGTGCAAGCTTGATTCAGAAGAGGACGTGGAACAAGGGATATTATAGCTGCTGTCAGATGGATCTTGGCTCAAGGCAAAGAATACCAGAAAGATGTTTACTTGTGT
>NW_006922401.1:391247-392277 GCF_000298275.1 Orycteropus afer afer
TACAGAGATCTCCCTTCAATTGGTTGACAGTGGTAGCCAGGCACCATTTAGTTCTTCTGGTCTCATAGTTGTATATGCTGAGGATCACATGGTGTACCACCTGCTTGGACTAATTATTTCCATGTGTCTTTGGTTTTCTTCATTCTTCTTTGCTCTGGATGAGGACAGATTCATCGTTGCATTTAGGTGGCCTCTCACAAGCTTTTAAGATCCCAGTGGCTACTTGCTAAAGTAGGACGTGGAACAGTTTTTGTGTAGTATGTTATGCCAGTTGAGCTTGATGTCCTCTGCAACTACGGTCCCAAGCCCACAAGTCCAACTATTCCAACTCTCTCTGGGTAGCTGGCTGTGGCCAAGAGACTACAGCCTTCTCCCTTGTCAGCTCTACAGTATACCTGGGAATTCATACAGAACACACAAATACATTTGTAGAAACAATGTCTGCCAACCCTATACATGGTCTTGGGCACACTCCCCCCTGCATGGACATACCTAATAGTTCAGCCTATCCACCCATCTATCTGCCCATATATCAATGTTTGTCTTCACTGACAGCACAGTACTGTATGTGCAAAAGGGTTCATTTTTATTGTCTGTACCTCCCATACACCTCTCTGTCTTCCTTTTCCTCAATGCTGCTGTGTTGATTACTCACATTTGGTATATTGCCCTTCACTTCACCCAAATCAATACTTGTCTCTACCTATCTAACAGTGTTCCCTCCCCTCCCACCCCTGGTAACTAAGAAAAAAAAAATTCTCTCCATATATAAACCTTTTCTAAGGTTCTTCTTGAGTGAACATCTATTCCAAGAATTGTTTTGCATCCAGTTCCTTCAATAGGGTTCATTCTTAAGCAAGCAAAACCCTTAAATAAGCAAAATTACATTATTCTATAAAATGTATTACCAAGGAATTATCATAGTATTTGATGGGGAGTTCCTGAAATGACAGGCTGCAGTCTCAACGCAGAAGTTATATTAGATTCAAAATGAAGTTTTGGCCTCAGACCTTATCATAGCCACCATCTC
>NW_006922401.1:395430-400307 GCF_000298275.1 Orycteropus afer afer
TGTTTCTCTTCAATTTGAGTGGTGCCACATCAGCAAATGGTGGTCTCAAAATCTTTACCTTATCCATAGGAGTAAGGCTGGGTTTACTCAGATGATGCAGCTCTTTCCCAGTCCTATTTTGAGAGCCTTCTAACCTAACCAGACTATTCATAAAGTTGCACAATAATGTGTCAGACAGTGTTTCTTTGTTATTCATAAGGTTTTCCCTGGCCAATTATTTGAGAAGTGGATGGCCTCTTACTTCTTCATAGTCTGTCTCAGTCTGTAAGCTGGGCTGATACCTGTGCACCATGTGCATCCCGCTTGGTTAGAAACACCAGTGGCTCGTCCTTAAGACTCACATTAACATGTCACCACAGTAGGACAAACCGACAGACAAGTGTGCCTCCTTGTTGCAAACCTCTCGTACCACCCTTACCTGGGTCCCTGTGGCTGACTCCTCCTCTGTCCAGATTCCTAGGCCTTTTAATCTCCTTTCTCCTGCTCTCCTGCCCTGCTGCTTTGGGCATGTCTGAGTTCCTCTCCTCACCTTGATCCCTGCAGCTGACTGCTCCTCTGTCCAAGTTCCTGGCTTTTAATCCCCTTTTTCCTGCTCTCCTGCACTGCTGCTTTGGGCGTGCCTTATTTCCCTCTCCTCACCTGGATCCCTGCAGCTGACTGCTCCTTTGTCATTGGGTGGGTAATATTTCCAGGAATTAATTGAAAGTTAATTCATTCTGAGAAATTTTTATATTTTGTAATATATTGACTTAAAGGCAGTTTCCTATATTTTTAAAGTAACTTAGCCTATCTTGAGCATACAGGTTGTGTTTTGTTAAAGGAAAAGGACTAATTTGGTCTTGAGGGGGGGATATAAAACTAATTCTTGAAAACAGCCTGAGCAATTAACGTATCCTGTCTTTCAAAAACAGCTAGACCAAATTACACATATGTAAATGATTTAAGTGGTCCAAATAATCTCCTTAGCAATGAGTCTTATAAAGGGAGGGATCAGAATGAGGCCTCCACATCTCACACTATGGGCACTCTGGGGCCTGAGGCTTTCCTATGTAGTGTGACACAAGAGCTTTAGAAGAAAAGACACTCTCAAAAGTGTGGAAATTTTAAAAACTATATTAAAACTCAGATGACTAAGGTGGGCATTGAAATTAAAGCAGAATATATGCTATATTATTACAGTTATCAAACATTAGGTGAACTCCCAACATTAAGAAACCATAAACAAGACTTCTCTACTGTACAGGAATTTTAAAGAGGTAAAAGATAAATATTATAATGAAACACTTCTAAAATTGCCTGGGGAATGATTCCACCCCTTGCCAGAGACTTCATGTTATATCCATATCAATTTCTTAGTACTCTTGAGTAGAGCATTTATGATTTACAAAAATTCAGTTGATAAAATCTTAAAAGAGGTTATGGTTAGATTTTCAAAAATGGGACAGGGTAAAAGTTTGAATTAAACTTTAAAATATTTAATTCAACTTTATTTTAATAGTAATTATATTTTTTGGTATATAGGCTTTAAACAAGGTCAAGATATTTTACATAATTTACTGATATTAATTTAAGTTAATGGATAGTCATTATAATTTTATATGCTTTTTGCTTTTTATGTGAGAAAAAGGGTATACATATATAATTTTAAGTCTGTTAAGGAATGTGTTCTCTTTTTTTACCACCTTGATAATTTATAATATATGTGTGTCTAGCAAAAATATGAGCTATGTGTATTAATGAGCCAACTGGTCTGCTAAAAATGCTTGTGTGGGACATATAGTTCATAATTGTCCACTCTCCCTTCAGTTTTCTCCGTGGAATAGAACTACAATTTTAAACTTTAAAACTTATAAACTTTTCTTATAAGTTATAATATTTTCATTGGTTGAGATTATACTGTGAAGAAATAGTTTCAGAAAAGCATAGCTGTCTACATGCTTTCTTTTCAAGGCAAGGCATTAGTTTTTCTAAAAAAGCAATGCTTGTTTTACTTTGTTTTCTCTCCAAATGTCTTTGCACTATTCAAAGATATTGAGAACATTAAAGAGTTTGTAAGTGAATTAGAATAGGAAGGGCAACTACATAGATTCATATCAGAAATTAAGAGTTCAAAATGTTTACTTAAAATGATCATTTATTAAACTATTTGGAGATAGCCACAATCAATAACATGTCAGTAATAGTATGAAACTAGTCATGACTTTAACAAACCAAAACCAACACTAAACGCACTGCCATCCAGTTAAATCTGACTTATACTGACCCTGTAAGACAGAGTAGAACTGCCTTGTAGAGTTTCTAATCTTTACATATTTCTCCCTGAGAGCAGATGGTGGGATCAAACCACCAATTTTTTGGTTAGGAGCCATGTACCTGAACCATTGTGCCACTAAAGCTCCTTTATGACCTCACAAACTCTCTGAAATAAGACCTAAAATAAAGTTTCAGTTTGTCATAGAATATTAAAAAGCATATTAAAGGCAAAACTTGGAAATAAATTTTATTTGCCTTGGTTTATAACACGTGAGTCTGAAAAGTTATGAAATGTGTTAAAATGTGTATGAAAGGTTAAAATCTAAAACACTTGGTTTATGGCATGCTGCACTCTACAGCTGGAGCTCTAAATCCATTTTAAGTGTTGACACAAGTTCAAATTCCATGTGAGCTCTTTATACTGAACATAAACCAAAAATGTAATTATGCTTAGACAAGTTTTTGGCAAGCCCAGGGAAGCACAGCTTGTCCTCAGGAAGAATGTGGTTGAAAGTAGGTTAACTAATATGCAGAAACATGCTTTACTCAAAGAAATAACAAACTTACCTGGGCTTTTCCTTCTTATGCAAAGAACAGGAAATCATTAATGATTTATCAATAATAGCCAATTAGAAGAACTTGCTTTATCTAGCCAATCAGAATATTGTTTTACTGTTAGTTCCTGATATTTTAATATTTAAGCCCTGTGTGGCCTCTGATGGGTGGAACCCTGTTTTGAGAGCCTCTTCACTCTGTGTTTCCCAACTGATGAATTGTTTTCCCCTGTAATAAATCTTTTTCCTTTAATTTCAAACAGAGCCTGAGTTTTTTAACCTGTTAACAACCCTTAGCAAAGTTTGCTGTATTTTAGACTTGTTTCCTTGGTTCATGTTTATTGACTTCCCTTATAATATGAATTTATTCTTTCTTTTGTGTAATTTGCCGAGGAGGCAAAGGTTTTGGATCTCATTAAAATAAGTTAACATAAGTTGAGTTTATGTTAACTTTCACTCCCTTCTCTAAGAAAATCAAGCCTCATATTTTTTTCATATAGCTAGACATTTTACCTTCTTTTTTTGCATACTTTATTTCAACTTTGTTCTTTAATTTAAATTTGGCAACATCAATGTTAAATGATTTTAACTAAAGATTTACTGTGCTTTGCTATAGAGTTTTAAGATTCAAAAATATTTAGAAACTTGATTATCTTATTATATTCTTCTTATATCCTACATCCTTTATAATCATATTTTGTTATGTCTCAGGATAATTATATGTCATATCTAAAGGTTTTTTTTTTTTTTTTTTTTAATAGTAGAGCTGACAAGGGGCAAGGTTGTGGTCATGGCTTGGTCATAGCCAGCTACCCACAGGGCCTAAATAGTTGAACCTGCGAGCTTGGCACCATAGTCACAGGGAACATGAAGCTCAATTAGCATAACATACTATACAAAATATTGTTTTACCTCCTACTGTGGCAAGTAGTGACTGGGATCTTAAATACTAGCAAGCTGCCATCTAAACGCAACGATGGGTCTCTCCTTATCCAGAGCAAATAAGAATGGGAGAAAGAAGGGCTGCTTATGCACAGGGAGACAGCTCAGGGGGCAGGAGTGTATGGAGGGATGGACATAGAGAAGAGGTAACAATGGGGAGAAATGGGAGGGGAGCTGTTGCATTGTGGTAAACTGTGGTTAATGTCATGAGACAAAGTATATGTGAACCACTGTATGGAAAATGAATTTGCTCTGTAAACCTTTACCCAAATCACAATTTAAAAAAAAAAAGTTTTTTTTTTTCTCACTAAGTATTGTGGCCATCCATTTTCAAAAATTAGAAAATAAGGTTAATCATTGTGCTTAGAGATATTATGTCTAAAGTTTTTTTTAATTATTGATTTTAGTTTACTTGCCTTTACTTTTGTAATGCATTTTCATCAAGTCTTTCATTTATAAGAATTGTTATTAGTAAATAAGCTAACCATGGCAATTTTTAAGTCTTATCACCAACAGATGATAAGACCTTAAAAAAAATTGCCATGGTTAACTAATTACTGATAAGGAGCTCTGGTGGCCTTAGGCATTTGACTGCCAACCAGAAGGCTGGTAGTTCAAACTTATCAGCCACTCCTCGGAAGGAAGATTGAACAATCTACTTCCATAGAGATGTTGTTGTTGTTGTTATGTGCCATTTAGTCAGACCTGACTCATAGCAACCACTCCTTTGGTTTCCGAGGTAGTAACACTAGGGAAGGAGTATTGCCCAACTTTCATTCCGAGGACTAGAAGCAAGGAAACAATAAAGATCAGAGAAGTCAAGTGCCTTAGGCACTGCACTACCAGAGTTCCCTCCATAGAGAAACAGCCTGGGAAACCCAAGGAGGAGTGGCTATGAGTCTAATTGACTCCACAGCAGTGAGGTTTTTTTTTTTTTTTTTTTTTTCATCAGCAGATAGTTCTTATCTAGATGATGTCTGGAAGATTCTTGCAATAAACTACAAAACAGAGTCTTTCAAGAAAATGGAACCACGAAAACACTATGACACATATTTGAATGTAGACTTCTAATGGTATTGCTTATACCACTGGGAATAAAGACTTCCAGAACTCTTTTTTTTTTTTTTT
>NW_006922401.1:400686-402133 GCF_000298275.1 Orycteropus afer afer
ATCCCTCCATGCACTCCTGCCCCCTGAGCTGTCTCCCTATGCATAAGCAGCCCTTCTTTCTCCCATGATTGTTCTCTCCAAGGAGTGTATCTACCTCAGGTTAATATTCAACTCATAAACCTGTCTTTTGTTTGGCTGGAAACCACAAGCGTGGGTTCAATTCCAGATCTGAAAGGCAGCTAAGGTCCATAGTCTCAGTGGTTCCATCATGCTCTATCAGACCAGCAAACCTGATCCCCTCCTTTTTATTTCCCAAATGATTTTGAGTTTTGTTCCACATTTTTCTCCCTCTCTATCCAGTATCTCCTACATAGATCCTCTTCCAAGTGGTTGACTGTAGTAGCCAGGTACCATCTAGTTCTCCTGGTCTCATAGTCACATAGGCTGCAGATCAGATGGTGTACCAGTCACTAGGACTAATTGTTTCAGTGAGTTTTTGGTTTTCTTCATTCTTCTTTGCTCTGGACGAGGAGAGACCCATCATTGCATCTAGAGGGCAGCTTACAAGATTTTAAGATCCCAGTAGTTACTCGCCACAGTAGGAGGTGGAACAATGTTTTGTATAGTATGTATGGCAATTGAGATTGATGTCCTCTGTGACTATGGTCCCAAGCCCACAGGTTCAACTACCTTGTCCATCTGGGTAGCTGGCTGTGATCAACAGTGACTACAACTTTGCCCCTTGTCAGCTCCACTATACACCAGGGAATTTAGATCATACACATAAAGTTATAGGACCATTTTCTGCCAACCCTATACATGTTCTTGGGTGCACTCCCCACTTCATAGACATACCTAATAGTTCAGCCTGTCCACTCATCTATCCACCCATATACCCATGCTTGCCTTCACTGACAATGCCAGCAAAAGGGTTCATCTTTGTTGTCTGTACTTTCCACATACCTCTATATGTCTTTCTCTTCCTCAACGCCACTATATTGATCACTCACATTTGGTACATGGCCCTTCTCTTCACCCAAATCTAAACTTATCTCGATCAATCTAACAGTGTTCCCTATCCTCCCCACCCACCCCTAGTAACCAACAAAGAAAATGTCCTTCCATAGATAAACCTTTCATTGACTTTTACTATAACGGACTAATACAATATTTGTCCTTTTGTGATTGACTTATTTCACTCAGCATAATGTCATCCAAGTTCATCCATGTTATGCGGTGTTTTGCAGATTGTATGTTATTCTTTAGGGTTGCATAGTAATCCATTGTGTGTATGTACCATAGTTTGGATATCCATTCCTCAGTTGATGGGCACCTGGATTGTTTCCATCTTTTGGCTATTGTAAATAGTGCTGCGATGGACATGGGTGTGCATATATCTGTTCTTGTCATGACTCTCACTTCTTTAGGGTATATACCTAGTAATGGAATAGCTTCCAACTTTTGAAGGACTTGCCATACTGCTTTCCACAATGGTTGTACCATTTTA
>NW_006922401.1:406499-415605 GCF_000298275.1 Orycteropus afer afer
TCCCTTGTTTCTACCACTTTATCTTGCTTCTTTGTGTGGACTGTGATCGTCTGTTGTCTCAGAGACATCATGGTATTGTATTAAGAACTCTGTTAACTGTTTGTGAAGAGCAGTGAAGGGTGATTCAGGCTCTTTTTGGTGTTTTTTTTTTTTTTATCATTGACCTGTTCGTTGTTGAAGTGGTGGCTTTTGCTCAGTAAGTGAAGTTGCAAGAGCTGTGGGTGTAGTTGTGTCTTATGGGGACTGTTGTTGTCTCCCACTTTGTTCGACACAAATTACAATTGAATAACCATCAAAAAACTAAAAACATATGGACAAAAAATACACCATGTAATCGCACAAGAACAGTAACCAAAAAGAGAAAAAAGTGAGAAAAGAATAAGAAAACCTGCAATATCTGGGGATAGGCACTACAAGAAAAAAAGGTAGAGAAGGAGAATAATAAAGAAAAATGCAAATAATGCAAAAAAAAAGAAGAAGAGAAAAGAAAAACAAGGAATAGGGTTAACCATGAGAAAAAAAGGGAAGAAAAGAATTTAAATTTAAATTTTTAAAAAAATTAACCAGGAACAGGGAAAAGAAAAAAAAAAAGTTGTAAACTAGGACCTGGGAGGGGAAGAATAGTTAAAAGGACAAAAGTATTAATAATAATGGTAGTTTTAAAACAGACAATACAAGCAAACTAAATACCAGAAAAAAGAAAGGGGAAAAGAAAAAAATCAGCAGAGGACAGGGCAGTGCACCCAGGCTCCGTCTGAGCACACAGACTGGGATGGAGTTCCTGCGGGCCCAGAAAGTGGGTGGGAGTGGGGGGTGACCACACCTCCATTCTCCAAGTGGGTGTGGGGTATAAGAGTAACAAGAGGAATGTCGCACTTTTTCAGTTGTGCATGTCTGGAGTGTCCTTGGGGTTACTGGAAAGCAGAACCTCTTCTTAAGCCCCTGGAATCTCGGAGAGCTCTGTCTCTTTAAATATCCAAAATTGTCAAGCCGCTTGTAAACATTCAAAATGGAGGGGCCCTCTGGACAGGCAAAATCCATAGCTCAGCCTGTCTTTGTCTTCACCTCTGCTTCGCCTTTCATTCCCCAGCCACCAGAGCAGTCCTCTGTGCAGTCCCTGGCTAGCAGGGCTGATTTTTAGGTTAACTCTTAGGTCCTACCACCACTTGGGAATCTCTAAGCTGTCTGTGCCATCAGGATCACTCAGGATCGCTGCCAGACCGCAGGTCCATATGTCTCCTTTTTTGGAATTTTCATGCTAATTCTTCTGCTAGTTGGGGTTTAGTCCACCTCTATATCCTTCCCTTCAAGGCTCAGGGGTCCAGGATTATCTACTGTGTCTGTGTTAATTGCTTTCCCTTTTCTTTGTTGAAGAGGGTCTGTGCAGACTTTCTGCCTATTCCACCATCTTGGAATCTCCCCCTGATTTCCAGAACTCTTGTGGATAAGCTGTTGGATTCACTACTACTGATCCAGGACAAGTCAAATAGAAATCAATTACTGGACTGAATGAACTAAAAGACAATTATAGGTTCCACATGAAATATATTGTTCATGTTTTGATGTTCTATTTTTCTGAATTTCAGAAACTAATTTCTCTTTTCTCCTAAACTATCTATATTAAAATAATGTAACAGACTACATTTATGCAAACAAAGATGAAATGTTAATTATTTCTCTCTTCTTAATTCCTCCAAAATTGGAAAATTCTTTATGAATATTCTTACTTTGTATGGCAATATAATTATTTTTCCTTCAATAAGAATCCACCCCCTTTGTTAATAGGGCATAATTGGAATTCTAAGTTATATATCCAAGCTTAGATTGGAACATAATATTTGAAAATGGTGCTCAGAGGATCAGATATGACTAAATATTTTAGGAAGTAACATTGATCTTACGGAGTCAATGCTTACACAGCCCTCTTAGGAAATGTAACCTGGTACATGATTTACAAGGTTCTCAGTCTTACAGGTGAAGAAGAACACGACATCAGAATTGGAGGAAGACTCATTAACAACCTGAGATATACAGATGACAAAATATTGCCTGCTGAAAATGAAGATTACTTGAAGCACTTACTGAAGAAGATAAAAGACCACAGCCTTCAGAACGGATTACATATCACCATAAAGAAAATAAAAATCCTTACAAGTGGACCAATAAGCAGCATCATGATAAATGGAGAAAAATTGAAATTATCAGTGATTTCATGTTACTTGGATCCACAATCAATGCTCATAGAAGCAGCAGTCAAGAAATCAGACTATTTATTGCGCCACGCAAATCTGTTGCAAAAGATCTCTTTAAGGTGTTAAAGAGAAAAGATGACACGTTGAAGACTGGTTCACCTTACCCAAGATGTGGTATTTTCAATAGCTTTGTATGCATGTGGAAGTATGAAGACTGAAGAAGAGTTGATGCCTTTGAATTGTGGTGTTGATGAAGAATACTAAAAATTCCCTGGACTGACAGAAGAATGAACAAATCTGTCTGGAAGAAGTGTAGTCAGAATGCTCCTTAGACGTGGGAATGACCAGACTTCATTTCACATACTTTGGTCATGTCAGAAGAGACCAGTCCCTGGAGATATCACACTTTGTAAAGTGGAGGGTAAGCAAAAAGGGGATGACCCTCAAATAAATGGATTGACACAGTGACTGCTATGGTTGGCTCAAGCATATCAAATATTGTGAGGATGGCTCAGGACTGGACATTGTTTTGATCTGTTGTACAGAGTCGCTAGAAGTTGGAGTTGACTCGATGTCACCCAACAATAACAACATTATGGGTGAATAAGGAATATCACTTCTTTGCAGGCCCAGAAACTTTATGTTGTTTTAGGATCTTCAGAAAAGGGACTCACTCAAACCTGAAGGTATTATAGTGAAATCTCGTAAGATCTTGACTTGGCTTCCAAGCATCTAGAGGCTTTCCCAGATGTAATCTGAAGCACTCTATGAAAACTTCCAGCAAAGTAGTTTTAAAAGGCTATGTGATAAATTATCATCATTGCTGCACTTATGTAAATAATAAAGAATAGCCATATTTTAGATGAAGAAAAATTTTATTTTAAAATTGTCTTTTTATTGAGAAGAGGGTGACCATAGAGAGAAATGTTATCTTTCAATAGAAAATTATGGAAAGCCTTTGTGGGCTATTTAATTCTGACTTTTGTTCATCTTCCTTGAGAACCATAGATAACTAATGAGTTTGTTTTATACTTGTTAATATTACATGGTTTATGTTATTCCTTATGTATCTATAAATAATTAATTACCCAAGAGAGAAAATTAGAAATATGAGAGAGATTAAGACTGAAAGCTATCAAACAAATTACTAAATTGTTATAAAATCAGAGTTCATTGAATGGAACATTAATTAACTGTTCTGTAACAGGCATGGTACACTTAATTATTGAAATTGGTTTAAACTATGTTATACATATGTACAGCAAACTCACTGCCGTCAAGTCAGATCCAACTCATAGCAACCCCTCCTTGGGTTTCTGAGGCAGTATATCTATGGAAGTAGATTGCCCAGTCTTCCTTCTGAGGAGTGACTGGTGGGTTTGAACCGCCAGCTTTCTGGTGAGCAGTCAAATGCTTTAGGCATTACACCATCAGATAGATCTATCTGTCTATCTACCTATCTACCTATCTACCTACCTACCTATCTATCTATCTATCTATCTATCTATCTATCTATCTAAATGTTATAAATGATGTTGCACAAAATGATTCTGTTAATAATCTAGATGATGTTACACACAAATTCTCTCTCTGAAATAGCAATTACATAATAAAATATATTAACTCACAATTTTAAGATATTTTATTATAAAATATTAATTTTTCATTATGTACCTGTTTCCTATGGAGGAGTTTGTACTTTGGTAAAAGTAAATCATTGTGTATATATTAATGACACCTAAGTGGAAGGGGAAGACCTTTAATGAGATAGATTGATACAGTGGCTGCAACGATGGGCTCAAGCATAGCAAGGATTGTCGGGGTGGCACAGGACGAGGTACTGTTTCATTCTGTTGTTGATAGGGTCACTATGAGTCAGAGCCAACTCAACAGCACCTAACAATACAGTAAGTGGAAATATATTGAGATATACTTTTAACGGAATTTCATGGTAGACATGCAATGCATATTCATGTTTAGAAAATTTTTGTTTATGGCCCAGACAATATTTTCAGATCATTGCCTTAGGCATTCTCCTCATTCTGATCTATACTATTCTCAAACTACTAAGTCACTTGGTTGGCATCCTCACAATCCTTGCCATACTGAAGCCCATTATTGCAGCTACTGTGTCAATTCGTCCCACTGATTCACTGATCCTCCATTTTACCAAACATGATATCCTTCTCCAGGGACTGGTCCCTTCTCATAATATGACTGAAGTATGAGAGATAAAGTCAATCGTTCTTACATCTTAGGAGCATTCCAGCTGCACTCTCCCAAGACAGATTTGTTCCTTCTTCTGGCAGTCCATGGTATTTTCAGTATTCTTCACCAGCACCACACCTCAAAAGCATCAAGTCTTCTTTGGTCTTGCTTATTCATTGTCCAGTTTCACATGCATATGAGGTGGTTGAAAATACCATGGCTTGGGTTAGGTGAACCTTAGTCTTCAAAGTAAAATCATTCCTCTTCAATACTTTAAAGAGCTCTTTTGTAGTAGATTTGCCCAGTGCAATATGATATCTGATTTGCTGACTGCTGCTTCCATGGTGTTGAATTTAGATCCTAGTATGAAATCTTTGACAACTTCAATCTTTTCTCCATTTATTGTGATGACAGTTACTGGCCCCGTTGTGAAGTTTTTCATTTTCTTTATGTTGAGGTGTAATCCATAATGCAGACTGTAATCTTTAGTCTTCATCAGTAAATGCTTCAAATCATCTTCACTTTCAGCAAGCAAGGTTGTGTCATCTGCATATTGCACGTTGTTAATGAGTCTTCCTCCAATCTTGATGCCACACTCTTCCTCATATAGTCCAGCTTCTCGGATTATTTGCTCAACATATAGATTGAATAAGTATGGTGAAAGGATACAACCCTGACACACACCCTTCGGTATTTTAAACCATGTAGTATCCCCTTGTCCTGTCCAAATGATAGGCTCCTGGTCTGTGTACAGGTTCCTCATGAGTACAATTAAGTGTCCTGGAATTCCCATTCTCAATGTTATCTATCATTTGTTATGATCCACACTGTCAATAAAACATAAGTAAATATCATTCTGGTATTCTTTGCTTTCAGAAAACCCATCTAACGTCAGCTCTTCTGAATCAATATACTGCTCCATCCATTTTTGAATGATCTTCAGCAAAATTTCACTTGTGTGTGATATTGATGATACTGTTTGATAATTTCCACAATTTGTTGGATCACTATTCTTTGGGATGGGTACAAATATGGATATCTTCCAGTCAGCTGAATGCTAGCTATCTTCCACATTTCTTGGCATAGACGAGTAAGTACCTCTAATGTAGCATTTGCTCATTGAAAAATCTCAATGAGTATTCTGTCAATTCCTGGAGTCTTGCTTTTTGCTAATTCCTTCAGTGCAACTTCGACTTCTTCCTTCAATACTATTGGATCTTGATCATATGTCACTTCCTGAAATAGTTGAACATTGACTAATTCCTTTTTTGTACAGTGACTCTGTGTTTTCAACATTTTATTACCAAAATAAATAAATAAATAAATAAATAAATAAACCCACTGCCATCAAGTGAATTCTGACTCATAATGACCCCATCAGGTTTCCAAGGTGGTAAACCTTTATGGAAGTAGATTGCCTCATCTTGTAGATTGCCTCATCTTCCTTCTATGGAGCAGTTTATGGGTTTGAACTGGCAATCTTCTGGTTAGTAGTCAAATGCCTTATGCACTGCACCTCTAGAGCTCTTTAGTTGAAAGGCTAAATCACTCCCAGAGTAAAAGCTACCATATAGCTATCTTTAAAAAACTTAAAAACAGGCCTAAAATTGATCAAATTGATCTGTAAATAACTTCACTGGCTATCTAAACATAATTCAAAATATTTTAAAATAAGGCAAAAAATACAGAAATTCATAAACATGATAATATATATCTACTTTCCAATCAAAGATGATTATGCTTTCCAGAAGGTAGAACAATGTGACCCAAAACAGGAGGTAAATAGCCCATAAGAAAGGAAGAAATAACAAAGGTAATTGAGTAAGCAGAAAAGTAGTTAACACAGTTCTTATAGATGGAAATAACCTAAAACCCAGCAACAGATGAATGGATAACCAAATTATGGTACATTCACAATAGCATACTAAAGAACAATGAAGAATATTTGAATCATCTTACACTTCTGCCATACTCTATTGGTTGGAGCAGTCACAAGCCCCTCCAGGTTCACAGTGGGTGAGGTGAAACAATCCACTACTTTATCAAGAATGGCAAGATTTTAGAAAAGCATATGAGAAGGGAAATGTGTGGAAGTTTTGGGGAAATAAAATCTGCCACAAATATTTTTAAAAGCATATATGTGGTCAAAATCTTATTGTAACACATCAAACTTAAAAAATAAAAAAATCCAGTTTCTCTACTTTCAAGAAACCAAAAATCCAAACCAAACTCACTGCCATCGAGTTGATTCTGACTTCTGAGGCAGAAAATATTTTATGGAAGTAGATTGCCCAGTCTTCCTTCCATGGAGTGCCTGGTGGTTTTGAACTGCCAACCTTCTAGTTAGCAGTCAAATGCCTTAGGCACTACACCACTAGAGCTCCTATCATGCTTTATCATAAATTGGAGATTAACATTCTGAATGCAAGGAGTACATTTTGAATTTACTAAGGAAAGTTATATAAATTCAATAATAATTTCATCTAGAACTAAACATATAGCATGAATAAATTAAATAATTACAATGAACAAAACATCTATTAAACAGTCTCTTGTTAATACTTGCTACATTACTCTTCAGGAATTTACTAAAATAGGTAAGTAAATGCTGTTTTAGAATTATTTCACAATAATAATTTTCTTCAGGATGATATTAGAAAGCCCATTTAAAAAATTCAAGAATGCATTTGATTAGTTTCAAAGTATAACTTAATAAGTTTCCAAAATTCATTCATCCTAATCACTTCATTTCTTAGAGTTAAAATGGAAACATTTTGCACTTTGAATTGTATTTCTTTCAAATCCATTCCTTAAGAGAAGACACATTTTAATGTTCTGTGAAAATGCAGTTGCTGCTCCACACTCTTACTATATTTACTGTGTTATCTTCTCACATCTCCAATTGGCGCTATTCTGTTTTCTTCCTCCAGTGATAGAAAAGATATCACATTTCTGATACTATATGCTGTACTTCATTAGATCACCTGTAAAGACATTGGAAGACAAATGCTTTCCTGATAGCAATGATGTATTAAGAAAAGAACAGAAGTAAACTCAGAGGCCATAATAGTGAAACTCCCATTAAATGAATATATTTTTTTATCTCTTATTTGAGCTATTGCAGCCTTTAAACAGATGTCTACATGAAAATTCAGAGGTCTTTTTTTCTGGATCCATAAAATGGCATGTTTTTGTTTTTTTACTTTGTAATTCATACCATTATAGTTTAGTTTTTACCATGGTTTACTCTAATATAAGGAACTTAATGTTTCATTCTTTTTTTTTTTCAGTGAAGCCCTGTGGCATTTCAGAATTGTGTGAACAGTTTCCACTTATGCATTCTCTGCACGCATAAAATGTTAGAAGTGAACCTATCATTTCCTATCACCTTAGTTGCTTTATTTCCTCCCAAACTAATGATGCCATAATCCATTTGTTTCCAAACCAGAATCCTGTGGTTTATCCTAGACTCTTTCTTTTTCCTCATCAACCATGTTTATTGGGTTATGAAATCCTGTGAAACATAATTCCTAAAAATTCCTCAAACTAGTCTCCTTGTTGCTATCCTCATCGCCATGTGTCCTGCATCAATTATTGTTTTCTTTTCATTTTCCTTTTGGTCTTATCCCGTACTTGTTACTGGAGTGCTCTTTTTTTAAAAACTACAAATTAGGTTTTGTCACCCTCTACTTTAAACCCTCTGATAATTAACCCTAGTCCTCAAGATAATGATTTGACAAAGAATAAAAGGTACAGTGGGGGTAGCTCCTGTTACATACTCCTAACAATTTGGATTTTGTTATCACAACCTGTTGTATCTCGCCTGTGATATTCCCTTTGTCTGGAAAACTTCCCACTCCTATTCTCTTTTTGGATTATTCGTATTTGTCCTTCAAGATTCAACTAAAGTGACACATTCTTCAAGAAGCATTTCCTAAGCTCTTCACACTCATATTCATTCCCCAACCAAGTCAGGGTTAGATTCTCCTCCTTGTTTTGCCATAATATATATCATGCACCACACTGCATTTTATTTTTTACTTAGTTGTCTTCCGCCCAAAACTTTGTGCTCCTTCAGGTAAGGGATATTACCTATTTCATTGTTGTTTCCTCACACATAAATATATGCTGGCATCAAGATATGAATTAAATAACTATGTGTTGATGATTGACTCAATGAATTAAGTCCAAGATTGTATTAAGAAAGAGCACTGAACTAAGAGAAAACTTATCTCCTGATTCCATTCTTTTAGCAAGTGATTGGGTAACCAGGGACAAGTAACTTAATCTTCCTGAGCCTCAGTATACTTATCTGTAAAATGAAAGAGTTCTAACAGTTCCACCAATTACTAATTTTCCTTACAACACTGATATACTATAATTCCTTCTGTTTTCTTCTGATATTTAATCTACCATAACTATCTCAGAACTGAATTTTAGTTGTACCACTCAGAATCAAGGCTTCTATATCAATTGTTGTTGTTGTTGTTAAGTGCCGTCGAGTCGTTTCCAACTCATAGCGACCCCATGCACAGCAGAACGAAACACTGCCCTATCCCGCGCTAGCCCCACAATCCCTGCTATACTTGAGCTCATCATTGCAGCCACCATATCAATCCATCTCGTTGAAGGCCTCCCCCTCTTTCGTCGACCCTCCACCCTACCAAGCATGACATCCTTTTCCAGGGAATGGTCCCTCCTTACAA
>NW_006922401.1:416525-418222 GCF_000298275.1 Orycteropus afer afer
CCTGGACAGAAGAGCAGTCAGCCCCAGGGTTACAGGTGAGGAGAGACAACTCAGGGACACCCAGAGTAGCAGGCCAGAAGAGCAGGAGAAAGGGGATAAAAGCCTTGAACCCAGACAGAAGAGCAGTCAGTCCCAGGGATACAGGTGAGGAGAGACAACTCTATATCAATTAGGATAATGTTAACTACAAGTAGTGGAAAATACCACATCAGACTGACTTATACAATGATCAATATTGATCATCCCTTATCTTTACACTTCAGTTTGGGTTGGACTTCACCATTCTTTGATTTGGAGTCTCTGTCATTATTATCACCTAGGTTCTTTCCATTTCTCCACACTGCCATCTTCAGGACACTAGTTTTGTCCTCAGGTTGGATCCCTTCAGAGTTGCTAGATAGTACCCCAAAATAACCACAGTAACAAACTTGCCAATTCATATTTAGCAGTGAAGATAAACCTATCTACCTGCCATATCAAAGTAATTGCAGTTCTAAGGAAACAACTGGTGGACATAGACTAATCATGGTCCACTATTGAAGGTCTGGATGAAGCAAATTTCCCCTGAATCATTTGAAAATAAAAATCAAAATCTCTTTTGGAAGAGGAAAGGGAAAATTGATATGATACAAGCAACTAACAAAAGGAACATTGCAATGAAATATCAAATTAAAAACACTATTCTTTTAGCTTTCAGCTCTGCCTTTAAGCATTATATATATAAACTAGATAGACAGATTAGCTATGCATAAAGTAAGGTTATTTCCTCACAGTTACAATGTGCTGCAATGTATGTACAGTGGGCTTATCTTGACATCATTTTTATCACCCATCCAATCCCAGTACTCACAAATGTCATAGCTAATTATTACAGTTACTAAATTGATAAATGCAGGTAGATTTTTAGTCATTTATTGTTTTATTGCTGTTACTTTAAAAAAACATATTTCGATTTATAGATTTAAATCTAACAAGATATTAACAGCGGTAAAGTATACTGTTATAAACAACAATACAATGCAGTGTTTTACATGACAAAATTCTATAATACATACCTAAATAACAATACATAAGCTTTAAGAAATTAGCTTAACTGTATCTAGCTTATATTCTATAGTGAAAAACTAATTCCACTAAATTATTTTTAAGTCCTTCTGTATGTTCATTTTCTGTAATGAAAATGTCTTGTAGAAACTTGTTTCTGCTGTATAGTTGTTGTTGTTGTTAGGTGCCATCAAGTCATCTCTGACTCATAGCAACTCTGTGCACAGCAGAATGAAACACTGCCTGGTCCCACACCAGCTCCACAATCCTTGCTATACTTGAGCCCATCACTGTATCCACTGTGTCAATCCATCTCGTTGAGGGTCTTCCCTCTTTCATTGGCCCTCTACCTTACCAAGCATAACATCCTTCTCCAAGGAATGGTCCCTTCTGATAACATGACCAAAGTAGGTGAGATGAAGTCTGACCATGCTTGCTTCCAAAGAACATTTCAGCTTCACTTCCTCCAGGACAGATCTGTTAGTTCTTTTAGCAATCCATGGTGCTTTCAGCATTCTTCACCAGCACCACAACTCAAAAGCATCAATTCTTCTTTGGTCTTCCTTATTCATTACCCAGCTCTCACATGCATATGAGGTGACTGAAAATATCATGGTTTGTGTCAGACACACCTTAGTCCTCAAGGAGACATC
>NW_006922401.1:419368-422705 GCF_000298275.1 Orycteropus afer afer
TTTTTTTTTTTTTTTAAGATTTGCTGGTATAAAACTTCCCTAATATCATGAAACTAGAGAAGATAACCAACCAAGAAACTTGGCAAACCCTATATAGGGTAAACCCCCAAAGAAAGTTACCAATACCTATCATAATCAAATTCTCCAAAACATAATACAAAGAAAAAATCCTGAGGGCAATGTGGGAAAAATGAACTATCACTTACAAAGGGACACCAATAAAACTAAACTCTGATTACTCAGCATAAACCATGTTGTTAAAAGTGAAAAGAAAAATTCCCAACAAAGAATTATATACTCAGCAAAACTGTGTATCAAATACAACAATGACACTAGAGCATTTCTAGATAAACAGAAATTAAGGGATTTGTAAAAGCCATTCCATCTTGCAAGAAATATTATAGAGAGTCCTTCAAACAGAGAACCAACATCAGACAACAATCTGAGATTAAAACATATGACAACATAACCCAGACATCAACCAAGATAAAGAATTCTCCAAAGTAAAACAAAACTACAAGATTTTATACAGAGAAACAAAGATATCAATGTGTAAATGTCAACAACTGCAAAATAAAAAGAAGGACTAAATAGTGCAGTTGCAGAAATCCCATATGGGGAGGAAGGCAAGGTGATATGATGACATAACAGATTGTTTTACACTTAGGAAGACAGAGGTAAATTTCAGGGTAAACACAAAGAAAATTAACAATCCTACTCACTACATAGGAGCTCTGGTAGCATAGTGTCTAAGGCACTTGACTGCTAACCAGAAGGCTGGAGTTCAAACCTACCAGCCATTCCTTGGAAGGAAGGTTGGGCAATCTACTTCCATAGTGATACTGCCTTGGAAACCCAAGGAGGGGTCACTATGAGTTGGGTCCAACTTGACAGCACATAACAACAGCAACAACTTACTATATAAAAAAGAAAACCATAAATGCTCTGTTAATACACAGTCAACAACAATAAAGGAAATTAAAAAAATCCATAAAGAGAAATAAAAAATCAGTACAGAAAAGTAAGTGGAACAAACAGATAATGCCACAAAAAAGGATAACAAAATGGCAGCAGTTAATTCATACCTACTAATAATAATACTGAATGAAAATGAATTAAATGTTCTATTTAAAAGACAAAGAGTAGCAGAATAGGTTACAAAAAAAATAATAATATGCTGTCTACAAGAGACACACTGTGGTACTTAAGGCTATGTGTCAATTTAACTGGTCCTGGTTTTGTGAGGCTGGACATCTTGATGTAGTTATTCTCCATGATGAGACCTGTAATCAACTCCATGCTGGAATGTGCTTTGAGCACCTGAATAGCTACCTTAGGTATGTGGTCTGTTTCTAGTATATAAGAAGAAATATTAAGAAAAGTCTCTGAGCTTTTTTCATGTCTGGATCCTTCATTTGGCTGAGTCTTCATCTCAGTGGACTTCTATATTGTCTGATGATCTTGAGACTGTTTCTGGCCTTGAACTAGTGGTCTGTCATGTTGCTTGATCTTAGAACTGGGAACTGTGCCATTTTACTTGTTGACCTTGGCTTTGTCAGGCTTAGCAGCCAGCAGCTGCCTGAGTTAAGAAAAGCCTCTTAAGTTAAGAGAAGCCTCTAGCATCAGTGGGCCAGGAGCAAGAGGCAGAGCTGAAGCCCAAGGTCAAGGGGCTTTCACCCAGCCCCTAGAGCTGGCACTTTGAAGTCTGACTTCTAGCGTCCTAAACTGTAAGAGAATAAATCCCTGTTTGTTAAAGCCACCCTTTTGTAATATTTTCTCTTAGAGCAGCACTAGAGAATCGAAACATACAGCTTAGACACAAAGATAAACAACGTAGAAATCAAAAGATGGGAAAAAATACTAGCAAATAACAATCAAAAAAGAGAAGTATATTACTCTCTGGTAAAATAGACTTTACAGCAAAACCCACCACAAAAAGATGAGGAAGGGCATTACAAAATTATTAAAAGATCAGTTCCCCCAGAGGAAATAACCATAATCAACATTTTTCCACCCAATACAAGAGCTCCAAAATATATAAAACAAATTTCTAACAACACTGAGAAGAGAAAAAGACAGTTCTACAATGAGACCAAAAGACTTTAACCCACCACTTTTAATGAAGTACAAAACAGCTGGAAAGAAACTCAACAAAGATAAAGAAGATCTAAACCACATGATAATCTCAATAGATACAGAAAGGGCATTTGATAATGTTCAATACCCATTCCTGATAAAAACTCTAAGCAAAATGGGAATGGAAGGGAAATTCCTCAACATAATTAAGGGCATATATATAGAAGCAACACCCAAATTATATTCAAAAGAGAGACTAAAAGCATTCCCCTTGAGAATGGGAACAAGCCAAGGATGTCCATTATCATCACTCTTATTCAATATTTTACTAGAAGTCATGGTTAGCACAATAAGGCAAGAAATCAAAATAAAAGGGATATAATTTTGTAAAGAAGAAGTTAAACTATTGCTATTCACAGATAGAATTATCATATATGTAGAAAATCCAAGAGACTACACAATAAAGCTACTGAAACTAATGGAAGCTTTCAGCAAAGTGGCAGGATGCAAAATTAGCATACAAAAATCAGTTGGATTCCTTTCCACTAATAAAGAGAACCCTGAAATGGAAATCAGGAAAACAATACCATTCACAATAGCGCCCCATCCCCAAAAGATAAAATGGTTAGGAATAAATCTAGTTGGAGACATAAAAGGCTTATACAAAGAAAACTACAAAACAGTAAAATAAGAAAACAAAAGATCTACAAAAATGGAAAAACATAGCATCCTCATAAATAGAAAGACTCAATGTTGTTAAAATGTCAATACTAACCAAATTGATCTACAAATATTATGCAATCCTGATCCAAATTCCAACAATATACTTTAATGAGATGGAAAAACAAATCACCAATATTATATGGAAAGGAACGAGACTCCATACAAGCAAAGCATTACTGAAGAAGAGGAACAAAGTAAAAGGCCTCACACTCCCATTCTCTGAATCTAATACAAAGCCACAGTAACCAGCATAGCCTGATACAAGTACAACAAAAGACATGTAGACCAAGGGAAGAAAATTGAGAAACCAGAAGTAAATCCATCTACTTATGGAGAGTTGATCTTTGAGAAAGTGTCGAAGCCTATTAAGTGGGGGATAGAAAATCTCTTTAAAAAATAGTGCTTGCAAAACTAGATATTTATTTGCAGAAAAAATAAAACAAGATCCATACCTCTCACCCTACACAAACAGTAACTCAAAATGCATCAAGGTCCTTAACGTAAAACCTAAAACTATAAAGATAATGAAAGAAGAAAT
>NW_006922401.1:423430-424529 GCF_000298275.1 Orycteropus afer afer
TTTAGCATTTCCTTAAGAAAGCTAGAAATAGAAATATCACACAATGCAGAAATCCCATTCCTAGGTATATATCCTAGAGAAATAAGAATGGTGACAGGAACAGACATATGTACGTCCATGTTCATTGCAGTGTTATTCACCATAGCAAAAACAGGGAAACAACCTAAATGTCCATGAGTGGAAAAATGGATCAGAAAACCATGGTACATATATACAGTGGAATACTGGGCAATAAAAAATAATGACGAACTCAAGTTTCAGCAAGGTGGCAAAGTAGGCAGACATGCTACACAGACTGTCTACAACAAAACAAAGAGAAACCAATTGATATGGATACAGAAGATGATCCTGGAACCCTGAGCTTTGAGGGGAAGGATAAGGAAATGGATTAATACCAACTAGCAGAAGAACCTGAGTGAAACAGTGAGTGAGGAGACAAATGGAATAGCAAGCTGCTGGCTGTCCTGGGGGCATAGCCATTTTGAATATTTCCTGACAGCAACCTGAGAATAGGCTCCACTCATTGAGGATGGCATGGGCAAGAACTGAACTGGTGCCTGACAACCACAATGGAAAATGCCAGGGAAGGAGACAAACAGACCTGTGGGATGCCAGCAGCTGTCTTGAGGGAGCAGTCATTTTGAAGATTTATGGGGCGGCTTTATGGCCTTTTTGGATGTATGAGAGTGGCAGTATTCTCAACTGGACAGCAACATAAGAGTGGACTCTTGTTGCAGGGGCAGCATGGACGACCACAGTGGAGGATGACAACTGGAAAGATGTAACATTCCCCTTATTGCTCTTATACCCCACACCCTCTGGTAAACAGGTGTGTGACCACCCACCACCTCCACTCACCTTAATCAGCAGGAATTCCATCCTGGTCTGTGCCCTAACAGAGATTGGGTGCTGTGCCCTGCCTCTCAGAGTTTTGTTTTTGTTTTAAAATCATTCATTTTATCTTCTTCCTTTCCTTTTATTCTCATCATTTTTCCTGGTTCCCTTCCTTTTTTTTTTCTTTTGCTTCTTCCCATTCCTTATTTTTCCTTTTGTAGTTTTCCTTACTATTCTTTTATTCTTGTTCTTTTCTCTCATTCCT
>NW_006922401.1:425472-427663 GCF_000298275.1 Orycteropus afer afer
TTTAGGAAAACAATTTAAGAACAAATTGATAAAATAAACAAAAAGTTAGAAATGATACAAAAACAATAAATAGAAATCCCAAAGACTAATACTGGGATTTCAGAAATAGATAACACACTGAATGAGCAGTAGAGTAGAATCATATCAATGGAAGACATAATTAATGAGATTGAAGACAAATACCTCAATACTACTTTTATAAGGAATCAATCAGAACAAAGATCAAAACGAAATGAAGGAAGCCTAAGATTCACGTGTAGTTGGAGTTCCAGAACAGGAAGACACCGATAAAACCATAGAGGAAATTGTAGAAAATTGATTGGAAGAAAATTTCCCTAATGTGATGAAAGACTAGAAGATTCCATTCAGTAAGTTCAACAAACCCCAAACAGGATAGACCTGAAAAGAAAATCACCAAGATATGTTGTTGTTGTTAGGTGCCTTAGAGTCATCCCCGACTCATAGTGACCCCATGCACAGCAGAAAGAAACACTGCCCAGTTCTGTGCCAGCTCCATGATCCTTGCTATACCTGAGCCCATTGTGAGACCCTGTATCAATCCATCTTCTTGAGGACCTTCCCCTCTTTCATTGACCCTCCACTTTACCAAGCATGGGTATGGTTGGTAAAGGGAATGGTTCCTTCTAACAACATGACCAATGTAGGTGAGACTAAGTCTGGCCATTCTCACTTCCAAGGAGCATTCCAGCTGCACTTGTCCCAAGACAGATTTGTTAGTTCTTCTAGCAGTCCATGGTACATTCAGCATTCTTCGCCAGCACCACAACTCAAAAGCATCAGCTCTTCATTCTTCCTTATGCATTGTCCAGCTCTCACATACATATGAGGCAATTGAAAACACCATGGCTTGTGTCAGGTGCACCTTAATCCTCAAGGAGACATCTTTGTTCTTCAGCACTTGAAAGAGGTCTTTTGCAGCCCATTTGCCCAGTGCTATACATCATCTGTTATCTTAACTGCTACTTCCATTGGTGTTGGTTGTAGAACCAAGTAATATGAAGTCTTTGACAACTTCAATCTTTTCTTCATTTATTGTGATGCTGCTTAGAGGTCCAGTTGTGAGGATTTTTGTTTTCTTTATATTGAGGTGTAATCCATACTGCAGACTTTATTCTTCAATCTTTATCAAATGCTTCAAGTCATCCTCACTTTCAGCAAGCAAACTTGTGTAGTCAGCATATCACAGGTTGATGATTCTTCCTCCAATCCTGAAGCTGTGTTCTTCTTCATAGGAAATTATTTGCTCAGCATACAGATTGAATAAGTATGGGGAAAGGATACAACCTAGACGCACTCCCTTCTTGATTTTAAACCATGCAGTGTCCCTTTGTTCTGTTTGAACGGCAGCCTCCTGTTCTATGTGAGGTTCTTCATAGATACAATTAAGTGTTCTGGAATTCTCATTCTTCTCAATGTTATCCATAATTTGTCAGGATCCACACAATCAAATGCATTTTCATAGTTGACAAAACACAAGCAAACCTCTTTCTGGTAATCTTTACTTTGAGTCATGATCCACTTGACATCAGCAATGATATCGCTCATTACACATCCTCTTCTAAATCCAGCTTGCATTTCTGGAAATTCTCTGTCAATATACTGCTGCACCTGTTTTTGAATTATCTTCAGTAAGATTTTACTTGTGTATGATATTAAAAATATTGTTCATTAATTTCCACATTCTGTGGGATCACCTTTCTTTGGAGAGGGTACAAATATGAATCTCTTCCAGTCAGTTGGCCAGGTAGCTGTCTTCCAAATCTCTTGGCATAGGCGAGTGAGTGTCTCCAGCACAGCATCTGTTTGTTGAAACATCTCAATGGGTATTCTGTCAATTCCTGGAGCCTTGTTTCTGACCACTTCCTTTAGTGTAGCTTTGATTTCTTCCTTCAATACCATTAGTTCCTGATCATATGCCACCTCCTGAAATGGATGAAGGTCAACCAATTCTTTTTGGTACACTGACTGTGTATTCCTTACATCTTCTTTGATGATTCCTGATTCATTCAATATTTTGCCCACAGAATCGTTCAATATTGCAACTCGAAGCTTAAATTTTTTCCTCAGTTATTTCAGCTTGAGCAATACTGAGTGTGTTCTTCCCTTTTGGTTTTCTAACTGCAGGTCTTTGCACATTTCATTATATTAATTGGCTTTGTCTGCTCGAACT
>NW_006922401.1:427763-429411 GCF_000298275.1 Orycteropus afer afer
CCCTTTTGGTTTTCTAACTGCAGGTCTTTGCACATTTCATTATATTAATTGGCTTTGTCTGCTCGAACTGCTCTTTGAAATCTTCTGTTCAGCTATTTTATCTTGCCATTTATTCCATTTGCTTTAGCTACTCTTCACTCAAGGGCAAGTTTCAGAGTCTCTTCTGACATCCATTTTGGTTTTTTCTTTCTATCCTGTCTTTTGAATGAGCTTTCTTCATGGATGATGTTCTTGATGTCATCCCACAGTTCCTCTGGTTTTAGTCTTTAGAGTTCAATGCATCAAATCTATTTTTTGATGGTCTCTAAATTCAGGAGAGATGTACTCAAGGTCATATTTTGGCTCTCATGGACTTGTTTTCGTTGTCTTCAACTTAAATTTGAACTTACATATGAGCAATTGATGGTCTGTTCAACAATCAGCTCTTGGCCTTGTTTTAGCTGAAGATATTGAGCTTTCCATCATTTCTTGCCACAGATGTAGTCAATATGATTCCTGTGTACTCCATCTGGCGAAGTCCACGTGTATAGCTGCTGTTTGTGTTGTTGAAAAATGGTATTTACAATGAATAAGTTGTTGCCCTTGCAAAATTTCATCATGCAATCTCCAGCGTTATTTCTATCATCAAGTCCAATTTTCCAATTACTGGTGATTTTTCTTTGTTTCCAACTTTTGCACTCTAATTACCAGTGATAATCAGTACATCTTGATTGCATGTTCAGTCAATTTCAGACTGCAGAAGTTGGTAAAAATCTTCAATTTCCTCATCTTTTGCTTTTGTGGTTGGTGTGTACATTTGAATAATGTTAGTATTAAATAGCCTTCCTTGTAGGTTTATGGATATTATCTTATCACTGATAACATTGTACTTCAGGAAAAATCTTGAAACATCCTTTGTGATGATGACTGCCACACCATTCATTTTCAATTTGTCATTCTCAGCATAGTAGACCATATGGTTGTCTGATTCAAAATGGCCAAATCCAGTCCATTTCAGCTCACAAATGCCTAGGAAATCAATCTTTATGTGTTCCATTTCATTTTTGACAACTTCTAATTTTCTTAGATTCTTACTTGGTACATTCCATATTCTGATTATTAATGGATATTTGCAGCTGTTTCTCCTCAGTTTGAGTCATGCCACATGAGCAAACGGAGGTCCCAAAAGCTTTAGTTTATCCATATCATTAAGGTTTCTACTCTGATGAGGCAGCTCTTTCCCAGTTGTATTTTGAGTACCTTCCAACCTAAGGAGCTCATTTTCCAGCACCGTATCTGACAGTGTTTCATGGCTATTCATAAAATTGTCCAGTAATGTATTAGACAGTGTTTCTCTGCTATTCATAAGGATTTCCCCAGTCAATTCTTTGAGAAGTGGATGTCTGCTTCCTTCTTCTGAGTCTGTCTCAGTCACGGTGGACTGAAACTTGTCCACCATGGGCCACCCTGCTGGAGTTTGAAACACCTCCAGCCTTACAGCAACCTCCTAACCAGCACAGTACTACAAACTGACAAACAAGTTTTTCTCCCTTAGCTCTTCCAAGACTCTCTGCTCTCCCCTTATCTGGATCTGGCCATCATCCCCCCTGGCTTTCCTACTTCCTGCCAAGACATAAGGAGCTCTCATGGCATGGTTCCTAAGGCATTT
>NW_006922401.1:429919-435752 GCF_000298275.1 Orycteropus afer afer
AAAAAAAAAAAAAAAACCTCACTGCTGTAAAGTCAGATTTGACTCATAGTGACCCCTCCTTGGGTTTTCAAGGTGGTCTTGGAAACCCAAAAAGGGGTTATACTCAGAAAAATTGTTCCTCAAATATGAGGATGAAATTAGGAGATTTCAAGGTAAACAGAAATTAAGAGAATTTGTTGAAGCCAGGCCAAACTTACAGAAGATGTTAAAGGAAGCCTTTCGGAGAGAGAACCAATAACAGCAAACAAAATCAATGACTAACATGCATGGTGACATATCCAAAATAAACAACCCAGTTATAGAAGTATCCAAAGTAAAATAAGGTTACAAGACTATAAAAAGGGAACCACAGACAACAATTGGTAAATGGGACAACTACAAACCAAAAAGAAGGAACAAGTAGTGTAGTTACAGAATTTCTAAATGGCAAGGAAGTCAAGAAAATTATGAGATTGAACAGACAGTTTTAAAACTGGGAAGAAAATAATAAATCATAGGGTAATCTCAAAGAAAAATAATAAACCTTTGCATCAAACTAAAAAAGATAAACAAAATATTTAGCAAATATTAAAACAATAGCAATGAAGGAGATGATAACACAATTCATGAACAAAATGAGCTCAGCCCAGAAAATTATATGGAACAAAGAAATCAGCAATACCACACACACAAAAATTACAAAATTATAATAAATTCTGACGTGTCAATAATTACACTGAATATAAATGGATTAAATGCACCACTTGAGGACACTTGCAGACTGGATAAGAAAACATGATCCATCAATATACTGTCTACAAGAAACTCACACCCTAGACACAAAAACAAAAATAAACTAAAAATAAAAGGTTGGAAAGAGATATATCAAGCAAATGGCAACCAAAATAGGGAAGAAAGGGCAATACTAATTTTTGATAAAATAGACTTTAAGTCAAAAATGACCATAAGGGACAAGGAAGGGAATTACATAATGATTAAAAGCTTTAATTGAACAAGAAGACATAACCAAGATCAATATCTACACACCCAATGAAAAAACCCAAAATATATAAATCAGACTTTAATCAAATTGAAAAGACAAAGAGATGAATCCACAGTAATACCTGCTGTTGTTGTTGTTGTTATTTGCCATCGAGTTGGACCTGACTCAAAGTGACCCCTCCTTGGGTTTCCGAGGCAATATCACTATGGAAGCAAACTGCCCATCCTTCCTTCCGAGGACTGGCTGGTGGATTTGAACTGCCAGTTTTCTGGTTAGCAGTTAAGTGTCTTAGGTACTATATTACCAGAGCTCCTACAGTAATAGCAGGAAACTTTAATACACCACTTTCAATAAGAGATACAACAACTGGAAATAAACTCAACAAAGATGCAGAAGAACTAAACAATAGATCAACCAACTTGACCTTACAGACATCTACAGAGCACTTCACCCAACACCAGCACAATATACATCCTTTTCTAGCACACATGGAACATTCTCCAGGATAGACTATAAGTTAGGCCACAAAGAAAGCCTCAATAAATTTAAAAACATTGAAAGAACACAATGCTATAAAATTAGAAATCAACATTAGGAAGACCAACAGAAAAAGAGCAAATGCAAGGAAACTGAATAACACTCTCCTCAAAAATGACTGGGTGATAGAAGAATTTAAAAAAATGAAATTAAAAAATTCCTTGAATCAAATAAGAATCAACATACAACATACTAGAATCTTTGGCACATGTGGTGGTTAAGTTTGTGTGATAGTTGGAGCTCTGTGTCAACTTGGCTGGACCACAATTCTGTGTGGTATAAGCAGTTGTGATGTGGTTATTCCCATGATAGGATCAGATGTATATGTTTTGAGCAGCCAATCAGTTGAAAGAGAGTTTCCCTAGGGGTGTGGCCTGTTTCCAGCATATTTATGGACATCCTGGGAAAAGAGACACTCTTCTGTGGATAAGGATTCTATTGTGCTGCCTACAACTGTCTGTGAGTGAACAGTCTACCATTTGGCCTGGAGATCTTGGATTCATCATTCGTTGGAGTCATCAGCCAGTATATTTCCTGCCAACCTTGAGCTCCTCAACCCCTGCAGCTGCAAGAGTTGGGAAAAGCCTCCAGCTTGATGTTTGATCCAAGAACTTTGGACTTGCCAGCTTCTATAAGTGTGTGAGCCATTTCCTAAGATAAATTTCTCTTTCTCTCTCTACATAAGCTTTACTGGTTTTGTTTCTCTAGAGAACCCAGTCTAGCACAGTTTATGTGTCAATTTGGCTGGGCCTGGTTGAGTGGCTGGGCAGCTGGATACAGTATTCCCCATGACGAGACTGGTAATCAACTCCATGGTGGAATCTACTGTGAGAAGTTGAGTAACTGCCTTTAGGTAGATGGACTTCTTCCCATATATAAGAATCAGCTTTAGTAGTGGTTTCTTGCTTATGGCATGCTTGAACTCTGCACGTAGCCATGTCCTTGTTCAGCAGCCTGCCATGCTCTGCCGACCTTGGGACTTTCAATGAACTTGAATTAATGGCCTGCCGTGTTGTTTGTTAACATTGGGACTGTGCCATTTTATTTGTCAACCTTGGGCTTGTTAGTCTCAGCAGCCAGTAGCTGCCTGAGTGAAGAGATGCCTCTAGCGTCAGTGGGCTGGGAGCAAGAGGCAGAGCTGAAAGCCAAGTTTGAGGGGCTTTCACCCAGCCCCTAGAGCCTGGCACTTGGAACTCAGACTTCTAGACTCCTAAACTGTAAGAGAGTAAACTCCTGTTTGTTCAAGCCATCCCATTTGTCGTATAATCCTGTCAGAGTGGCACTAAGTAACCAGAACAGCACATAGGAAAGCAGTGATGAAAGGTAAATTTAAAACAATAGATGTACACATCAAAAAAGGAGAAAGAGCCAAAATCAACACTTTAACTCAACATCTCCAACAATTAGAAATGAGCAGCAAGAAAAGCCTACAATTACCAGAAGAAAAGAAATAATAAAGATTTTAGTAGAAATAAATGAAACAGAAAATAGAAAGACAGTAAAAATAATCAACAAGACCAGAAGTTGGTTCTTTGAAAAGATTAATAAAATTGACAAACCATTGGCAAATTTAACAAAGGAAAAGAATAAGAAGATGCAAATGAAACAAATAAGAGGTGACATCACAACAGAACCAACAGAAATAAAAATAGTAGGATACTATGAAGAGCTGTCTGAGACCTCTGGTGGTGTAGTGCCTAAGGCATGTGACTGCTAACCAGAAGGCTGGCAGTTCAAATCCACCAGCCACTCCTCAGAAGGAAGATTGGGCAATCTACTTCTGTAGAGATACCACCATGGAAACCCAAGGAGAGGTTGCTGTGAGTCGAATCAGAATTGATGGCTGTGAGTTCTTTTTTTTTTTTTGGTTTATGAAGAGCTGTACTCCAACAAATTTGAAAATCTAGAATAAATTGACAGATTTCTGGAAATGCCCTACCTACCTAAAGTACCACAGACTGAGGTAGAAAATTTGAACAGGCACATAACAAAAGAAATTGAACAGGTCATAAAAAAAATTACCAACATAAAAAAAGTCCTGGCCCAGACGGTTTCACTGGAGAATTCTACCAATAATTCAGAGAAGAGGTGACATCAATTCTATTAAAATTATTCCAGAACATAGGAAAGGATGGGATGCTCCCTAATTCATTTTATGAAACAAGCATAATTCTGACACAAAACACCAGGCAAAGATATCACTAGAAAGGAAAACTAAAGAACAATATCCCTCATGAATATAGATGCAAAAATCTTCAACAAAATTCTAGCCAATGGACTCCAACAACATATCAAAAAAAGTAACACGTCATGCCCAAGTGGGATTCATACCAGGTATGCAAGGATGGCTCAACATTAGAAAAATAATCAATATAATCCATCACATAAGTAAAATAAAGGAAAGGAATCACATGATCATATCAATAGATACAAAAAAGGCATTTGATAAAATCCAACATCCATTCCTGAAATAACTCTCAGAAAAATAGGAAAAGAAGAGAAATTCCTCAGCATAATAAAGGACATATATGCAAAACCAGCAGCCAACATTATTCTCAATGGAGAGAGACTGAAACCATTCCCCTTGCAAATAGGAACCAAACAAGGATTCCCTCTAACTCCACTTCTATTCAACATTGTATTGGATGTCCTAGCCATGACAATAAGGCAAGAAAAGGAAATCAAAGGCATCCAAACTTGTAAGGAAGATGTAAATCTATTCTTATTTGTGTATGATATGATTCTTTACACAGAAAAACCAAGAGACTCAGCAAGACAACTACTAGAACTAATTGAAAGATTTAGCATTGTGATAGGATACAAGATCAACATAGAAAAATCAGTTGGATTCCTCTAAACCAGCAAAGAGATTGTTGAAAAGGGAATAAGGGAACCAATATCACTTACAATAACTCCCTGCTGTTGAGTTGGATCCAACTCATAGCGACCCCTCCTTGGGTTTCCAAGGCAGTATCACTATGGAAGTAGAGTGCACAAACTCTCTTCCAAGGAGTAGCTGGTGGATTTGAACCACCAGCCTTCTGGTTAGCAGTTAAGTGCCTTAGGCACTATGCCACCAGAGCTCCCCAATTTACAATAGCTACTAAAAAATAAGATATTGGGAATAATTCTTACCAGGAAGACAAAACACCTATACAAAGAAAACTACAAAACACTGCTTCAATAAACTATAAGAGATCTACATAAATGGAGGAATATACCATGCTCATGGATAGGAAGGTTGAGCATCATGAAAATGTCAATATCACCCAAAGCAATCTATATGTCCAATGCAATCCCAATCCAGATTCCCTCAACATTCTTTAAGGATATGAAATAAAAAACAATCACTAATTTTATATGGAAAGGAAAGAGACCTCAGATAAGCAAAGCACTATTGAAGAAGTATAAAGGAAGAGGTCTCACACTCCCATTCTTGGAACCAATAATACAGCTACAGTTGTTAAAACAGCCTGCTACTGATACAACAGACACATAGACAGATTTGAGAGTCCAGAAATAGATCCATTGCCCTATGGTCAGCTGATGTTTGACAAGGGGCTGAAATCCATTCAATGGGGGAAGAGATAGTCTCTTCACAAATGATGCTGGCAAAACTGGATATCCATTTGCAGAAAAATGAAACAAGATCCATACCTCACACCATACACAGCAACTAATTCCAGATGAATCAAAGACTTAAATTTGAAACTCAAAGCTGTAAAGTTCGTCAAAGAGAAAACAGGACCAAACCTAGGGGCCCTAATTTATGGCATAAATAGACTATCAAGTATAACCCAAGATGTACAAACAGCAGAAGATAAACTAGATGATTGTTGTTGTTATATACCATCAAGTCAGACCTGAATCATAGCGACCCCTCCTTGGGTTTCCAAGATGGTATGACTTCAGAAGTAGATAGCCCAACCTTCCTTTCAAGGAGTGGCTGGTGAGTTGGAACTGCCAGCTTTCTAAAATTTAAATTCTTATGTACATCAAAAGACTTTTCCATAAGAGTGAAAAGCGAGCCTAAAGATGGGAAACAAATATTTGGCAATGACATATTGAACAAAAGACATATCTCTAAAATGTATAGAAAACTCCAACATCTCAGATGAAAAGACAAACAATATAATTTAAAAAAGTGGGCAGAAGATATGAACAGACACTTCACCAAAGAAAATATTCTGGCACCCAACAAACACACGAAGAAATATTTGCAATCTTAAGCCAGGAGCTGATTGTGGAACAGACCATCAACTGCTCATATGCAAATTCCACTTGAAGTTAAAGACAATTAAAACAAGTCCACGA
>NW_006922401.1:437931-438605 GCF_000298275.1 Orycteropus afer afer
CGACGGCACTTAACAACAACAACAACAACAAGCCATTCCAAAAAAAAAAAAAAAACTCACTTGCATTGAGTCAGGTCCAACTCATAGCAACCTCTCTTTGGGTTTCTGAGGTGGTATCACTATGGAAGTAGATTGCCCAACCTTCCTTCTGGGGAGTGGCTGGTGAGTTTGAACTTCCAGCCTTCTGGTTAGCAGGCGAATGCCTACAGATCAAATCAACCATGAGATACCATCTCACTCCAGCATTAATAGCAAATTTCAACAAGACAGAAAATAAGAAATGCTGGTGAGGATGTGGAGAGCTAGGGACTTTTGTATACTGCTGGTGGGACTGTAAAATGATACAACCACTGTGGACATCTTCATGGTGATTCCTTAATATGTTGGAGTTAGAAATGCCATTGGATCCAGTAATCCCATTACTTGGTATTTCGATTACATCAGTGCCACTCTAACAGAAAATACCACAGGAGTTTATTCTCTTACAATTTTGAAGGCTAGAAATCCAAGTTCAAAATGCTGGGCTCTAGAAGCTCTGGTGAAAACCCCTCAACCTCGAGCTTCAGCTCTGCTTCTTGCTTGAGGCCCACTGAGGCTAGATGCATCTTTTCACTCAGGCAGCTGCTGGCTGCTGAGGCTGACAAACCCACGGTTGACAAGTGAAAAGGCACAGT
>NW_006922401.1:439706-440980 GCF_000298275.1 Orycteropus afer afer
AGGGAAGGGGAAAGGGGAAGCTTTAGTTTGTGAGGCACTGAGTTTGGGCTGATGATGGTATATTTTGGAAAGGGAGAGCAACTATGGTGGCACAACATGCAAAATGTCATCAATGTCCCTGAGCTGTAAATGTGGGAGTTGTTATATTGGCAAATGTCATGGTGTGTATGTTTTTACAACAATAAAATTTTTAAAAATAAATAAATAAATAACGATGAACTGAAACATCTCGCAACATGAATGAATCAGGAGGACATTTAGAAATAAGTCTAAACACAAAAGAAAAATATTATATATGACCACTATTGTAAAACATCAAGAATGTTTGCACACAACAAAACATTCTTTGATGGTTTCCAGTGGGGAGTATGGAGGGAGAAGAACTAACTGTGTAGTAGGCAAGAGTTAATTCTGTCGAAGAGAAAGGCAATACACAATATGGGGAAAGTCAACATAATGTGACCAATGCAAAGTAAAACACTGAGAAGTACACAAGAATAAAGGACAACTACCATAAACATGAGAACATACACAATCCTGCTACAGCATTTTTGTTGTAAGGAGTACACCTGCATTGGCAGTGGATATTTCTACAAAAATATTTGCAAATGTTGCATGCATTATAAAGAGCAAATAAGGGGCACAGTTAAAGAACTACTTAGATATTGGGACTGAACCATTGGACTTGAAGGCTAAGTTTATCAGCATGTGGCTTCAGGGTAAAAAACACAGTTCCTAAAGACAGTGGTCTACCTCCCAGTCTGGTGAGTAGCAGCTTGGGTCTTAAAAGTTTATGAGAGTCCATCTAAGAAGCAACTATTAGTCTCTTCCTGCCTGGAGCATAGGAAAACAAAGAAAAATGAAAACCCAAGAAAGCAAATGGAATAATGGCCAACATGAACCAGTGTTCCATTAACCTGAAACCAGAAGAAATAGATGGTATTCGACTACCAGCGCTCACCATTCTAACCAAGAGGAGAAAGTCCCCATTAGAATGAAGGTTGTTTTGTTTTGTTTTGTTTTTTTAAAGCAAAATCTAAATCTGGGGAGAAAAAAAAAAAAAAAGACTAGACTTACTGGACTAAAAGAGACTAGAGGAACCAGAAGAACTCCCAACTATTGCACTGAGAAAACCTGACTTACAACCAAAGACACTCCTGTTGTTGTTGTTGTTATTTGCCCTCGAGTCGGCCCCGACTCATAGCGACCCCTCCTTGGGTTTCCGAGGCAGTATCACTACGGAAGTAGGATTGCCCAACCTTCCTTCCAAGGAG
>NW_006922401.1:441362-442332 GCF_000298275.1 Orycteropus afer afer
CCGGAGCTCAGGGAGGAAAAAGGGAGAGTGTTGAGCTCTGGTGGTGTACTGCCTTAGACATTTGACTGCTAACCAGAAAGTTGGCAGTTCAAACCCATCAGCCACTCCTCAAAAGGAAGGTGGGGCAATCCACGTCTGTAGTGATACCACCTCGGAAACCCAAGGAGGGGTCGCTTAGTTGGATGCGAATCAATGGCAGCAAGAATTGCCACATTTTTGGTATTGTAAGTAATGAATGTCATGGGATAATTTGCATGTGAAGTATTGACTTGGAAAATCAATTTCCTATGTAAATTTTCACCTAAAGCACAATAAATGGTTAAAAAAAAACAAAAAGGAAAACCTAGTCATTCTGCTTGGAAACTTATTTCTGATAATTTGGCAGTTTTGTGACAGGATTAAAATAAATAAATATTAAGGACTTAAAGGCAAATCAACAGGTTTATATGCCCTCTGTTAAATAAATTTCTGTCAGAGTTAGAGATAAAACAGTTATTGTTCACTGACTTCACATAAGTAAACTGAAGACAATCTTTAAATATGTTTTTAAAATAAGAACAGAAATTTAAAGGAACATGGTTCTAATAAGAAAAGGTTAGGAAAGCATTTAATACTTGATACTTTCAACAAAAATTCAGTTTCCTAACATAAATATGGGCATTTCAATAGGAAACTGATTATACTCTTTCTAAATGTTGATACAATGTGTTAATTTTAGTTTATACTTGGATTCGTTACAGAGAAGTTATACTTCAAGTAAAACGTATATATCAAATAGATTTTGCCCACTGGTTTACATTATAATTTCTGAGACACATTATCATAGATAAATAATTGAGCCCTCCCATATTTTTAAATCACATAAAATAATGCAATCCCCATTTATAAGGACTTGGTAGATCTTTTTTTAATATACAGTTTGTTGTTGCTGTTATGTGCCATCGAGTCGACCCCAACTCATAGTGACCCC
>NW_006922401.1:442539-447051 GCF_000298275.1 Orycteropus afer afer
TTCTCACTGCACACTTATTCTTTTAGTACAAGTAGACAGGACAGGATAGAACACAAATGATTAAGAGTATGTGAGTAAAATGATAGTGCTATCTTTTCCTAAATAATCACTTCTCAACTCCAGAAGTCATTTGATTCACAGGCCTTTGTTGGTCTATCTTGATGAGTGGATCCCAGCCTTGGCCAAATATTGAAATTACTGGGGAACTTTAAAAAGATCTTATTTAACAAGAACTTCTAGAATGGCAAAATAAGAACCTCTGAAATCCTAGTTTTTAATAAAAACTACAAGAATCATGGCCAAAAAAAAAAAAAATGTAGAAGTCAACTTTTATAGAATTCTGGGGATTGCTGAAAACTTGCAGCAACCTGGGGAGTGTTTATTCTATAAAAATGTCTGGATCTCAGTAATTACAATGAACTTTGTAGCATTTTAGCTTGCCCTTATGTTATCCCCCAACTGCCGACCTTTTGGTTAGCAGCCAAATATTTTAACTACTGCACTACTAGAGCTCCATTGTGAAGAAGAAAGTCCTGTGTATTCATGTGGTTCTCTGTATTACCAGAAATGTATCAAAGCTTTTCAAAACGCCATGTTAGCGTCTCATTCTTCAGTTATTCCTTTTACATTTTTTACTTAGCCTCTTTTATCCACAAGATCTATTGCTGCCTCACACAGGCAGCCACATTGGTAACAACTGATTGTGTTCAACAAATTCCCTGGCTATAGGGTTGTTTGCATACAGTGAGTTCTGAGTCAGACCAAATAAAGAGAAGCACTGAGGATGAAAATTTGCAGTGAGTTTTCTCTATAAGTGATAATTCTTTGAGAATTGTCACTTATTGAGGAAGGCTAACATTGAAAATCAATGCCCTTGTAACTACAGTTGCTGTGAAGAACAGTAGCTCCAGTAGCTACTATAGAGGGCAGAATGGGTTTGAAGCATCATTTGCAGCATATGCAAACAACCCTATAGCCAGGGCAGGCCATTAACTTAAGTCCACTTTAAGTCCCAAAGTTGGCAGAACATAGCAGGCTGCTGAGCAACAACATGGCTACATGCAGGGTCCAAGCATGTCAAAGGCTAGAGACCATTCTCAAAGCTTCTCCTTATATACAGAAAGCAGACCACATACCCAAAGGCAGCTACTCAGCTGCTCACAGTAGATTCCACCATGGAATTGATTACCAGTTTCATCACAATACTACATCCGGTTGCCCAGCCACTCAACCAGGCCTAGCCAAGTTGACACACAAACATAACCACCACAGAGAACCATCCAAATATACAAGATTTGTTCTTTGCAGAGGAGCTCTAGAAGTGCAGTAGTTAAAATATTTGGCTGCTAACCAAAAGGTTGGCAGTTTGAACCCACCAGCCCCTCCATGGGAGAAAGATATGTCAAAGTGCTTCTGTAAAGATTTACAGCTTAGGAAAATGTATGAAGTACTTCTACTTTGTCCTATAGAGTTGCTATGAGTTGGAATTGAGTTGATGACAGTGGGTTTCCGTTTGATTTTTTGTTTGTTTGTTTACCAGAGAAAACTTGAGAAGGCCTTACTCCCTTATCTCTGACTGACTATGAGGCTCTATACAAGCAGAAAGGGAAGGCTAAGTTTAAGTTGTAAACTACTTGTGACAATTATGAAGGTATACCTTAATATATAAACAGAGCTCCTCCACAAAGGCTGTGAGACATATTGGTCCCAGACATTAAAAAAAAAAAAAAAAAAAAAAAAATCTCTGTCCAACCGTTGTTTTTGTTGTTGTTAGCTGCCATAGAGTGGACTCTGAATCATGAAGACCCCAGGTGCAGTGGAACAGTATACTGCTTGGTCCTGTGCCATCTCTATGATCAGTTGTGGATTTTACTGCAGTAATCATTGGGTTTTCATTGACTGATTTTCAGAAGTAGATCACCAGGCCTTTCTTTCTAGTCTATCTAAGTTTATAAACTCCACTGAAATCTGTCCAACATCAAAGCCTCCACTGATAGATGGGTGGTGGCTGCATACAGGCCTGGAATCAATCCTGAGTATCTTGCGTGAGAGGTGAGAATTCCACAATTGAAACACAGTTGCCTCATTTAGTCATTTGATCACCAAACTCATGGCTATAGAGTTAATTCCAAAACATAGTGACCAAATGAGGTAGAGTAAAAATGTCCCCATACATTTTCCAAGGCTGTAAATCTTTACAGAAGCAGACTGCCACATCTTTCTCCCGCAGAGAGTCTGGTGGGTTTGAACCACCGACCTTTCGGTTAATAGTGGAATGCTTAACTACTGTGCAACCAAGGCTCCTAATAGTTGACCACTGGGTCACAAATAACAGAGTAAAGACTATAGAATTAGTTAAAGAAAATTAAACAATTGAATAATAGCAACAAACCATGAGATGGGGTGGAGGAGAAACTGATTTCCAGAAATGCCCCATTATAATATTTTAAATGACCAATTTTCAATTAAAAAAAAAAAAAATCATGAGCCATGCAAGGAAACAGGAAAGTATGACCCATATACAGGAAAAAAAGAAACACTCAATAGAAACTGTTCTTGAAGACCTTGAATCAGCTATAATAAAAATGTTAAAAGAACTAAAGGAAACTGTTCAAAACTTAAAAGAAAGTTTGAGAATGGGATATCTCCAAATACAGAATACCGATAAAGAGTTAGAAATTATATAGAAATATAAAAGAAAACCAAAAACCAAACTCAGTGAGGTGGAGTACGATCAAACTCATAGCCACCCCTCCTTGAGTTTCCGAGGTGGTATCACTATGAAGTAGATCGCCCAATCTTCCTTCTGATTAGTGGCTGGTGGGTTTGAACCACCAGCCTTCTGATTAGCGGTCAAATGCCTTAGTCACTACACCACCAGAGAGCCAAATATAAATTCTGGAGTTGAAAAGTAGAATAGTTGAAATGAAAAATTAAGTAGGAGGCCACAAAAGCAGAATTTGAACTCCAGAAGTATCAGAAAACTTGAAGACAGGTCAATTAAAGTTATCCAGTGTGAGGAACAGAAAGAAAAAGTAATTAAGAAAAATGAACAAAATCGCAAAGACTAGTAAAACGTCCTTAAGTTTATCAGCATGTGTATAATGGAAGTACCAGAATAAGAGGAGATAGGAAGAGGACACGCAGAATATTTGAAGAAACAATGGCCAAAAACAACTTAAATTTGATGAAATATCTTAATCTACATGTCCAAGAAACTCATTGAAAGCCAGGTAGGATAAACTCAAGGAAATTCACGTTTGCTTCAAGCTAGAAGTGACATATTTTCACTTACAGTCCATTTACCAGAACTTTCCTCCTGTTCATGTATAACTACAAAGGGGCAGAAAACTTCAGTGTTCTGTATACCAAGAATGGAAGGAAAACCAGATGTTGGTGAATCCTAGTATTAAAAACCAAAAACTGACAGTTTTATTCTGTCTTTTTGTCTTCCATCACATATCACTGAGTGGTAACTCACTACAGGGTAGAAAAATAGCAATTGTGATCGATTTCCTGCTACAGGCAGCAGGGTACTAACAGGACAATGTTTTAGCCTGGCTCAAGTTGGACGCAGATTAAAGCCAATGGGTTGGACCTTGAATTTTCCCTTCTCCTCATTCCTGCCAAATACCCTGAAAGCTAAGGGATCATAACTGACGAGGCAGTTCTTTCTGAAGAGCCATGCAAAGGACAGAGGCATTAGGAGATTCTGAAGTACTAAAACTTTCTGCTGGAGCTCTGGTAGCGTAGTGCCTAAGGCATTTGACTGTTAACCAGAAGGCTAGCGGTTCAAACCCACTGGCCACTCCTCAGAAGGAAGGTGGGGCAATCTACTTCCGTAGTGATACTGCCTCAGAAACCCAAGGAGGGGTCACTATGAGTTGGGTCCGACTCGAGGGCACATAACAACAACAATAAAACTTTCTGCGAAGCAGAAAGGTATCCTTATGCAGGAAAGGCAGGTGGGGAGAGGAGTAAACAGGGAATGCTAGAGCTTAAGATGTAATGTTAGAGACCCTCTGCCTTGTGATGTAGATTTCCCTCTAAAATCCCCCATCTCCCTTTATGCTCCAGGAGGTCACAAGTTAGGGCCTGAGCTATAATTCTCATTTAGGTACATTTTACAAGCCAGCATAATTGACATCTGTGGAAGATAATAAGAAGCAGAATTATTTAATCAGAATAATTATTATAAAACCTTATGGGGAGGAGAGATTTGCTGCTTACTGGACCCTCAACTTTCCAATATATACGTGCCTTCAAATAAGAAACTTGAGAAATAAAGCAGAGAAGTGGGAAAAGGAACCCAACATATCATCTTTTTAATTGTTACAGCAATTAAAATTATTTATTTCATTACACATATGACTCTTCATGACTGGTTATATCTTCAGCCTTTCTTCATAATGTTTCTCCCCATGCCAATAAACAGCTTCTATTTCCCTGATTGAGCTACCCATCATGCATTTCTGCTTTATATTTTTCCTTTTTTCATTGAATATACTTTTA
>NW_006922401.1:447750-448717 GCF_000298275.1 Orycteropus afer afer
CTGGAGGCACTCACTTGGTTATGCCAAGAGATTTGGAAGACAGCTACCTGGCCAACTGACTGGAAGAGACCCATATTTGTACCCATTCCAAAGAAGGTGATCCCACAGAATGTGGAAACTATAGAACAATATCATTAATATCGCACACAAGTAAAATCTTACTGAAGATAATTCAAAAACGGTTGCAGCAGTATATTGACAGAGCACTTCCAGAGGTGCAAGCCAGATTTAGAAGAGGTCATGGAACAAGGGATATCATTGGTGATGTCAGATGGATCTTGTCTCAAAGCAAAGAATTCCAGAAAGATATTTACTTGTGTTTTATTGACTATGCAAAAGCATTTGATTGTGTGGATTTTAACAAATTGTGGATAACATTGAGAAGTATGGCAATTCCAGAACACTTAAATATACTTATGAAGAACCTGTACATAGACCAGGAGGCTGTTGTTCAAATTGAATAAGGCAACACTGCATGGTTTAGAGTCAAGAAGGCAGTGTGTCAGGGTTGTGCCCTTTCACCATACTTATTCAATCCATATGCTGGGCAAATAATCCAAGAAGCTGTATGCAGCTATAAGGAGAACGTGGCATCAAGATTAAAGGAAGACCCATTAACAACCTGATATGCCGAGAACACAACTTTGCTTGCTGAAAGTGAGGATGACTTGAAGCACTTACTGATGAACATTTAAGAATACAGTCTCCAGTGCGGATTACATTTCAATGTAAAGAAAACAAAAATCCTTACAACTGTACCTATAAGCAGCATCATAATAAATGAAGAAGAGATTGAGGTTGTCAAAGAATCCACATTGCTTAGTTCTACAATTGTCGCCAATCCAAGCAGCAGTCAGGACATCAGATCACATATAGCACTGGGCAAGTCGGCTGCAAAAGACCTCTTTCAAGTGCTGAAGAGCTAAGATATCTCCTTGAGGACTAGGGTGCGCCTGACACAAGCCAT
>NW_006922401.1:448922-454102 GCF_000298275.1 Orycteropus afer afer
TGGAAGACAACATGACTAGACTTCTCACATACTTTGGTCATGTTGTCAGAAGGGACCATTCCCTGGAGAAGGATGTCATGCTTGGTAAGGTGGAGGGTCCACGAAAGAGGGGAAGGCCCTCAATGAGATGGATTGACACAGTGGCTGCAGTGATGAGCTCAAGTATAGCAGGGATCGCCGAGCTGGTGGGAACAGGCAGTGTTTTGTTCTGCTGTGCATAGTGTTGCTATGAGTCAAAGACGACTCGATGGCACCTAACGACAACAGCAGCACTCTCTAAATTATTATGAACTATTTTGATCAAAAATGATAGAAATCCAATGCAAATTAGGTTAAGAAAAATAGGAAATTATTATGTTATTTAATTTAGAAATACGGTTTGTAGTTGGATTCATGGATAGCTAAAGCCATGGGATCAAAGACCTCTGACATTGTCTTTTACTCCATCTTTCAACATAGGCTTCCTCCAGAAGCTCATGAACCAATTGGTTACCAGGATCATTAAATACGGGAGCTCTGGTGGCATAGTGCCTAAGGCACTTGACTGCTAACCAGAAGGTTGGCAGTTCAAATCCACCAGCCACTCCTCAGAAGGAAGATTGAGTGGATTGCTTTCATAGTGATACTGCCTCAGAAACCCAAGGAGGAGTCACTATGAGTTGGAGATGACTCCAAGGCACATAACAACAACAACAACAACCATTAAATACATATGCTAGTTTAACCGACCCACCTGGAAAGCGTTTTCTTCCACAACAGCTCCAGAATAAGTTTATATGGTTTGGCTTGAGTCAAGACACTATCTGTTTCAAAAGGGAAGAGGCTAGTGGACATCAGCCCCATCTCACAACAGGTAATGGGCTTAACATAAAACATAAATATCCCTGTTTAATAGAAAACAGGTATGCTACTTCAAGGAGAAAGTGTGGATAAAGGAGGGCTGAACAGACAAGAACAACAGATTCGTACTCTTTATTTTGTTTCCATAGTACATGATACTTTTAGCATATTGGATACTGTTCTGTATTGTAATTTGTGTTTCCTAGTCTGTTTAATCTCGTGGACTTGAGGTCAGGATGTAGTGGTAGAGCTTTCTAGTGTTCACTAATACTTAGTGGGATTTCCTGTCCTTTCACTCACACAGGAGGATTATACTTCCCTTTCCACTTGCAAATGGGCAGGAAACTGTAGGGTAGCTACCACCAACTGGTTGTTTAAAAAAAAAAGAAAACAAACAAAATTGAAAAAAAGGGGGGGGAACAAAAACAAAACACACTTCTAGTTATCTCTTACCCTGACATGATAACCTCGAAGGGCACATATTCAAATGGAGTAGCTTCAACATGATGGAATCTGCATCAGTCTATGTTCATCCCTGCATGATTGTGCAGAACCACAGAAATTTGGCAGTTTCCATAACTGTATCATAGCCTAGCCTAGCCTACTCTGACCATTTTTTTTTTAATATCTGGTTTTGGGTATAGCTGTGACAAAATATAGTAAAAGAAAATAAAATATTGTTCTGGTCTGAAAAGATGGTGACCCATATTATAAAGTGACAAAATATTTGGAAAAACTGTCACCTTTGATAAATTGTGAAGCAGTTCATCTAACTCTTAAAGTTTTGCAAAGAAAAGAGGTTGGACAGCAAAATCGAAAACCAAAATGGTAATAATGTTGTAGTTGTTATTTTCTGTTTATGGAACAGTATTATAAGAAAACGATGAGCACTGGAAATAATTAGCTACTTTCCAAGCAAAAAAAAAAGAACGGGACAGAGAAATCTAGAAATTCTGGACCTTTCAGAGTTTGACAAAGCTACTATTTCTGGACTCCAGGCATAAAAAGATAAGAGTAGCAAAGGCTTTGAGAAACAAATGCCAGTAAACCTTTAATGTGATTAAATTACCTCTGGGAAAAGTTCAGATTAAGTATGTAACATCCATTGAAATATTTCAATTGAATAAAATAAATCAGAACAAAGATCCCATTAAATGTGTGGCCTTTCAAGAGAAGATTGACAGCCTCAGGGTAGTTCCAATTAAATTGAAGGAGAGAAAAAAGAGGTAAAAGAATAACAGATGATAACTACTGATTTTTTAAATAATTTTTTTAGAAAACTTCAAACATACAGAAAAGTAGATTCATATAAAAAGCACCATGTGTTCAATACCCATCTTATCATTTTACCAGTACTGCTTCAGTATGTATCTCTGTAATAGATGGTTTAAAAAATACATGTGTAGTTTTATCACATATAAGCATTTAACAAAACCTCTTAATATCACCAAATATCAGTGAGTAATTTTCTCCAATTATTTTATAAACATTCTTTTTAAAGTCAAATAAACTGGATCCTCAGGTGGCATTTTACTGACATGTTCCTTGAGTCTATTTTATCTTTGATGGAGAAGCTACTGGTCCATAGGATAATGGTATCAACATCATCTGGGAACTTGTTAGAAACAAATTCTCAAGTCCCACTACTTGTATCTTTGTAATGACATTTAGTATGTTCCCCTGCCCCTTGCATTTCATGAAAACTGTAGTCAGCTCTCAAGAATCAACAATTAACAATGGAGTCTGGCTCTTTATTACAAAAAAATCTTATGTGATTTTACCAGATTTTGACAAAGTGTGCTTCAAAGTACTTGTACCCCTTTGTAGCCCACATTGTCTATTTACCTGTAGCTTTGCCAAAGAGTATGATATCAAACTTTTTAATTGTTGACTCTCTGACAGGGGAGAAATGGTATCTCAATGTCATTTTAATTTTTATTTATCTTATTACCAGTGAGGTTGTGTGTAGTTATGTTTAAAGTATGATAACTCTGTTTCTATCTTTTGTCTACTTTCCCATAGGGCAATTGTTCTTTTCTTCTCTTTTTTAAGAAACCCTTTACATATTAGCAAGAAGCTCTGGTGGTGTAGGGGGTAAGGTATTTGGCTGTTAACCAGAAGGTCAGTGGTTCAAACCCACCAGCGACTCCATGAAAAGAAGATGGGGCAATCTATTTCCAAAAAGGATTTACAGCGTCGGAAACCCAATGGGGGTTGCTATGAGTCAGAATCGACTTGATGGCAGTGGTTTTGGCTTTTGGCTTTATGTATTAACTGTTTCTGTGCTATAAGTTGTGAATATTTTCCTCAGCTTGTATCTTAAAAAAAAATTGTTTAAGATGTTCTCTTCCTGTTATTTTTTTAGTATCAAATTTATCAATAGTTTCTTGTATAGCATCTGGATTTTAAGTCACAATTAGGAAGATATTCACTACTACCACGTAATAGATTGATTGATCTTTGTTTTCTTCTAATGGTGACATGGTGTTTCTATTTACTTTTCAATTCCTAATCTTCTTGGAACCTAGCTAGGTATATGGCATGTGTAAGTGCAAAAAGGACATAGAAGCTGCCTATCTGATCTTCTGTAACTTCACAAGGAAGAAGGAGAATCAAGATGAACATCAACAACCCAAGTCTGATTCCGCTGAGGCAGTGATCACACATTTTTCCAATTCTGACACCAAGTGTCTCTCCCAAGGCACTATTTTTCTATGCTGGCTTCAATAATCCATAGCAATGGCCACACACGACTCACAGAGAATTCTCATGATTATGAAATTTACTAAGGAAGTAACAGGATACACTTCAAGATCAGGAACAACTAAGTACAGTTCTTTGCTCAAGACGGCCTTTCCTCAGCAGTGTCACTCTTTGGCCCTGGGCCTCCCAGCTCTGCAACCTCTTGGCCTTTGCCCTGCTTAGGGAAGTGTTACAAAGCTCTTTTAGCTCAGAGAAGCAACCGCACCTTACCAGCAAGCCTCCTGCCAGAAGGCAATCAGCTTTCTCCTTCCATCTGTTGGTTCTGTTGTTTCTGCTGCCGCAATTTCTCTGATGCTGCCTCTTATCATCTCTAATATCACAGTTCTCTGTATCCTGGATCGAGGTGGTTCAGCAAAGGGATTTCAGGTCTAAAGAATACGCCCCACTCCTGAGTCTTCTTCCTTCATGACAGTAATGTCCTCCTTTCCACCTCTGGGATGGCTCATTTTAAGCCTAGCAGATGGCATAACTGACCAATCCCCACATTAGAGTTCCATAACCCTGATTTTGCCTGGTTCCAAACCCACAAGGGTGCCATATACCTTATTTAAATTATTACCAAGCTATCCAATTCCTTTGGAGTGCCTCACACGTCATATTTTCATAGTCTCACCTAGTCATCTGGTGGGAATCATACTGCACTGCAGTAAGATTAAATTTTGTCTTTGTTTGTATGACTGTTCTAGAGTGCCAGTATTAGTCATTTAAAAGAACAAAACATTTTTCCCTACTGTTTTGAAATTCCATATTTATCATATACAACATTTTTTTCTAGTCCATTACTTCATTGTTTATGTTAATGCCACTGTAATTAAATCAAAGAAAAATGAGAGTATACTTTGATATTTGATAGGATTTGCCATCCTGTCAACATTATTAATTTTCCAGGGTTTTCCTAAGTATTCTTACCTGCTGATCTTTCCAAATGAACTGTAAAAACTATTGTTGTTAAGTGTTATCAAAACGCCTGTGACTCATAATGACCTTATGTACAACAGAACAAAACACTGCCTGGTCTTGTGCCATCCTCACAATCTTTACTATGCTTAAGTCCATCACCACAGACACTGTGTCAGTCCATCTCATTGATGGTCTTCCCCTTTTTCACTGACCCTCTACTTTACAAAGCATGATATCCTTCTCCAGGGACTGGTCCCCTCTGACAACATATCAAAGTATATGAGATGAATTCTGGCCCTTCTTGCTTCTAAGAGCATTCCAGCTGTTCTTCCATGCAGATTTGTTTTTTCATTCTGTCAGTCCATGGTACTTTCAGTATTCTTCACCAACACCACAATTCAAAAGCATCAACTATTCTTCAGTCTCCCTTATTCATTGTCCAGCTTTCACATGCATATGAGGCTACTGAATATACCATGGCCCAGGTCAGGTGTACGAACTCTGGTAGCATAATGCCTAAGGCATTTGACTACTAATCAGAAGGCTAGTGGTTCAAACCACCCCTCAGAAGGAAGATTGAGTGAGCTCTGGTAGCATAGTGGCTAAGGCACTTGACTGCTAACCAGAAGGCTGGCGGTTCAAACCCACCAGCCACTCCTCGGAAGGAAGGTTGGGCA
>NW_006922401.1:454202-458465 GCF_000298275.1 Orycteropus afer afer
CGGAAGGAAGGTTGGGCAATCCTACTTCCGTAGTGATACTGCCTCGGAAACCCAAGGAGGGGTCGCTATGAGTCAGGGCTGACTCGACAGCACATAACAACAACAACAACAACTTCTGTAATGACACCGCCTTGGAAACTTAAGGAGGAGTCGTTATGAGTCGGATCTGACTTGATGGCAGTGAGTTTGGTTTGTTTTTTGGTGGGTCAGGTGCACCTTAGTCTTCAAAGTGACATCATTGCTCTTTAACACTTCAAAACTGACACATTTATTATGCTGAATCTTCCTATTCAAGACCACAGAATCCTACTATATTTTTAAAGAGCTGTACTTCCAATGATACCAGAAACCAGCACCAAAAATTCTATATCCTTTTGCCTTGTAACATGTACCTTGAAACATCTACATGGAAACAGAATGCTAGGTAGGGCATAGTCCTCAACATCACTTCACATAGAGCCTTGCAGAAAATTAGACAAGGAGAGCATCGCAGAATTTGGAAGCAAGACTATAGTAAACATGTACAAGGGAACAGAAATAAGGGCCGAACAAAGGAACATCCCTCACCCCTAAGGTAGCCCTCTTCCATTTCAGATTGCTATATACCAAAGGCTGCTGTTTGTTTTTCATTATTTCTGATTATTTCTGAATGGGAATATTTATTGCTGTTACTTTTTTTATCCCATCCTTTTAAGTTTGCTTTTTTATAGGCCTCTGGAATAAAAGATGCCATATCTAACCATAATATAAAAATTATCATATATAAAACAGAAATTCTGGACTTGTAGAGGACTTTTAGAGGAATGATGTGTGTTCTACATAAAAGAAAGAGAATGAACCAGAGATATTTGATAATTAGGAAAAGGGAACCCTAGCAAGAACTTCTGCAGCCACCTATATTTACTTTTACTCTGTTTCTGGGAGGACAGTGGAATTATTTTATTTCCCAGTTCTTCCAGTTAACTGAAGTTGCTTGTTACTATGAAAATATTATTAAATTTCTAAGGTTTTAAAATTTCTTTTTTTAAATTAACCACAAGTTTGTGAACACCTCTAAAAATGCATCTGAACAGATTACTAAACCTTTTTTTTTTCCACTTTACTTACTCATCTCTTACGAGTTCTATTCTGTCTATATTAATCTTCCCCTTGTAATCTCTAGGTGTTTTACCACTGCTCTGATAAAAGTAAATGACACATAAAACTAAAAGTACAGATTTCAGTCTTCTTTTAGCAATGAAACCTACCTAAGATGAGTCTAGAAATCAAGGAAAGTTCAGCAATAATCAGAAAAAAGTGATTGATTATGCCCATGTGGACCATACTATTTCCAATCCAATGGTTTCCTTTTACGATGCTTTGATAAATAAGTATAATTTGAGCTTGACAAAATGCTGATAGAGTGACACAGTTCCCGATTCTTTGAATGCTACCTATATGTAAAGGAATATGACTGCATGTCATTCTAAAATTCTATATATTTGGGAGATTCTATTCCCTAAAGTGAGTGTAGTACAAGCAAGCTGTCATTAAATCCCGTTGAGCCAAGAACACCTGGATTTATATAATTTGTAATGAACTACATAGCCTATAGAATTCAATCTTTTGGAGAAAAACAGCTGTTTTTTAGATCCTTGTACATACCTTTAAAGTTAAAATACAAGACACTTGCTGAAACTATCCTTTTAAATGCTCAGAGCACATTATTTCAAAAATAATTTTTCTACAAATAAGATGGAGTTTGTTCTTCTGATCTACACTAGGCATTCAGTAATTTTGACATGCCTTTATAAAAATCTACTTTTCTCTAGCTTCAGTAATCTTCTGACAAAAATTTACATCTGAAAAACACATTGGGACAACTGAAGTGGGGTATTACATTACAGCAAAGCTTTTCTACAAGCTTTTTTTCAAAGAGCAAGAAAGAAACTGAAGTTGACAGCATGATTAAAAAGCTTCATACACTACTTACGCTAAGGAAATCACAAAGCAGACTTTTGATTACCCACAGTAATAGGACAGCATACAATTAAACCCCATAGATAATCATTTTAACCATGAGTTTCAACTATCTGAGCTTTTAGTAAGTAGCCAATTTTGATTTCACTACTAGCCTAGCTATACTCCCAAAGCACTATGAGAGATGGTCAAAACTGAAGACAAAGAATAAGTTGAATTATTAATGTGTTAGGCTGGGTTCTCTAGAGAAACAAAGACAGGAAAGCTTATAGAGAGAGAAAGAGAAATTTATCTTAGGAAAATGGTTCACACACTTATAGAAGCTGGCAAATCCAAAGTTCTTGGATCAAACAACAAGCTGGAGTTTTTTTCCCAACTCATGCAGCTGCAGGGGCTGAGGAGCTCAAAGTTGGCAGGCAGTATACTGGCTGTTGACTCCAATGAATGACGAATCCAAGATCTTCAGGCCGAATGGTGGATTGTTCACTCACGGACAGTTGTAGGCAGAATCCAGATCCACAGAAGAGTGTCTCTTTTCCCAGGATGTCCATAAATATACTGGAAGCAGGCCACACCCCTAGGGAAACTCTCTTTCAATGGATTGTCTCCTCAAAACATATACATCTGATCCCATCATTGGAACAACCTACATCACAATTGCTTAAACCACACAGAATTGTGGTCCAGTCAAGTTGACAAACAGCTCCAACTATCACAGTTCACCCCTTGTCAACTTGGCAGTTGTACACATCTTCTTAACCATATATAATCTCTAAATAAGAACAATTACAATGAAGAAATAATAACAATCACAGTCCTCATTTCTGCAACTGGTTATGTGGTCATATCTGATATTCAGAACTCTCTCCCTCCACCACCCATTCTGTATTTCCTTGGCCCTCAGCAAGCACCTCAGATGGTTGTGGTTCTTTGCCTGGTGGGGTGACCCAAACCTTCATTCCTGAAGGGTCTGAGCCATTAGCAGTCATATCAGAATTGGATTGCTGTAATTTTCTATTGTCTTTAATCACAGGGCATGGAAGTACTAAGAGATGTCCTAAAGAATCTCCTGTATTCCAGACATAATCTTCTTTACTTCCATTATGTAATCTCAATCCAATTCTCCCTTGGTAATCAGGATCTATCACACCAGACAGTGCAGTAATGCCCTTCTTTGTCTATTGATCCAGAGGCATGAGGAAGCCAAAATGGCTGTGTGGCATTCTTAATTTCCAGTTCAATGCAATCAGTATTGTGTCTCCAGGTGGGAGTGTTCCTCTCTTTGGGACTAAGATCTCGAGACCCACAGAGCATAGGGTAGCAGGGACAGGAAGCAAAAATTTTTTGAGTGGGTCACTAGGGGTAAGAGTGAGTGGGACCATTCCCGTTTCCACTCTTTGATTCCTTGACCTGTGAATCCTGGCTATTGGAGAAACAGCACTGTATATTGGATGTTGGTTTAGAGCATATACAGCCTCCTGGAGAACATTGCCCCAAACCTTCAAGGTACTGCCACTTAGCTGGTGCTTTAATTGTGTTTTAGGTAGGCCATTCCATCTTTCTATCAAGCCAGCTGCTTCAGGATGATGGGGAACATGGTAAGAACAGTGAATTCCATGAGCATAGGCCCATTGCTGCACTTTATTTGCTGCGAAGTGAGTTCCTTGATCTGAAGCAATGCTGTGTAGAATACCGTGGTGATGGATAAGAGTTCTGTAAGTCCATGAATGGTAGTTTTTGGCAGAAGCATTGCGTGCAGGGAAGGCAAATTCATATCCAAAATAAGTATCTGTTCCAGTAGGAACAAAACGCTGTCCTTTCCATAATGGAAGTGGTCCAGTGAATCAACCTGCCACCACATTGCTGGCTGATCACCCCAAGGAATGGTTCCATATTGCGGACTCAGTGTTGGTCTCTGCTGCAGGCAGATTGGGCACTCAGCAGTGACGGCAGCCAAATCAGCTTTGGTAAGTGGGAGTCCAAGTTGCTGAGCCCATGCATAAGTTCCATCCATGCCACCATGGTCACTTTGTTCACGACCCCATTGAGCAATGACATGAGTAGCTGGGAAAAAAAGCATGGCTGGTTTCCACTGAACATGTCACCTTATCCACCTGATTGTTAAAATCCTCCTCTGCCAAGGTCACCTTTTGGTGGGTGTGGTAGTTATGTTTGTGTGTCAACTTGGCTAGGCCTGGTTGAGTGGCCGAGCAGCTGGATGTAGTATTCCCAATGATGAGACTGGTAATCAACTCCATGGTGGAATCTACTATGAACAGCTGAGTAGCTGCCTTTGGATATGTG
>NW_006922401.1:461220-461991 GCF_000298275.1 Orycteropus afer afer
CCCAATGAACAGTCACTCTCATAAAAGATCTCAGATCCCTTTGGGGAAAGCTGGGAGAAAGATTGACAGTATAGATTTTTAACAATGTAGTAGGGTCCTTCCTCAAAGGAACCCAGCTTCTCCTTCACTCAAGGGGTTTGGGTCTGTAAACTGACTCAAGTCTGTGAATTGATTGAGAGGCCATGACTCTAAATTCTGGCGTTTCAACCTAGGCTGCTGTTCACGTGACCTAGAATTCTTCTCTCCATACAGATCAAGTAAATATTTAGTAGGTTTGCCATGTATTTCACTACTAGGAACACCATGCACAAGTAGCCAATGCTATAATTCCACACAAGTCAGACTATTCTGATTACTTTTCCGACTCTGTTGTTCATTATGGCAACCATTCCCACCTTGCCTCTGTCGATTAACTGCTGCCACTTGTCCCCTACTACCACGGGGTCCAATCAGCCCCATCATAGTTAAGTGTCTTAGTTCAATTAAGGCAGTTCCCACTGTCAAATCTGGCTTACATAAAATAGCAATCAGAGCAGTCTTCAAGGATGCTGAAGCTCGCTTCACAAATTTATTCCTCACCGTACTGGTGAAAGGCATCCCCTTTGGACTCTCCAGTTCTGGCTGTAGGGGTCTAATCTGATAAATCCATTCTAACAGGCCAATTTCCCTAAGCCTCTGGATACATTATACCAAGGCAGGTCTGGTACTTCAACTTGACTTAAGGTAGGCCACCACATAATCCATGTTTCAGTAAGCCAACCAAATAAATTA
>NW_006922401.1:463116-470409 GCF_000298275.1 Orycteropus afer afer
AAAACATATACATCTGATCCCATCATTGGAACAACCCACATCACAATTGCTTAAACCACACAGAATTGTGGTCCAGCCAAGTTGACACACAACTCTATCACAATTAACAATTCAAAATATTTCATTAACTGCATGATTCCCTATATAGTTAGAGTTCTGATGCCACTTAATTGTAAAACTTGATTTATCTATGAATACTAAGAGACAGAAATTGCTGAAAGAACAAATTAATACAATTTACTTGTGGGATAGGGGGAAGCCAAGTAGTACTGACTAGCATTCTCAATGGACAAATAGTTAAGTATCACTGAATTTTTTCCTTCAATAAAAGGATGCAAGTCCTCTTATGAACATTATATAACTTCAATGTTTCTAGATATTAGAAATATGTTTTGAAATTTTTATTGCTCTCTGAAGATTCATCTATGCATAGAACACATAATGATTATACTTTTTCACAAATCTTGAGTAGAAAGGCTAATTTATTTTTATAATATTGTTGTGATATACCTTACTACCTTGAAAAGTTAGTAATAATTTCTCATACCTTGAAAAGTTAGTAATTTTTTTATGATAAACTCAAACTGATCATCTTCCTAATATTTAGTCCATTCACAATTCGATTACTTTCATCAGTTACATGATTTTACCCTAATTGGTTCAATGTAGTCTGCCAAAAAGTGATTGAAAATCCTGTACTCATTTTCAGGAATACATGAAGGAGTGGTGAAGATCATGATTTAATGATGTTATATCCTTTCAGGCAACATAGATTAAATTATCAAATATTAATAAACTTAATACTTAAAATTTTTATATATGTCATATAAGGGGATCTGAGGTCATAGTGGTTAAAGAGCTTGGCTAGTATCCAAAAGGTCAGTGGTTCCAATCCATCAGCCACTCCATAGGTGAAAGATGCAGCAGTCTGCCCCTATAAACCGTATGGGGCAGTTCTTCTCTGTCCTATATAGGTTGACTATGAATCGAAATCCACTCAGCAGCAGTGTGTTTTGGTTATATGCTGTATTTCTCTCTCTCACTCACTACCATCAAGTCGGATCTGACTCATAGCCAACCCTCCTAGCTTTCCAAGGCAGTATCACTATGGAAGTAGATTGCCCAACCTTCCTTCCCAGGAGTGGCTGGTGAATTTGAACCACCAGCCCTCTGGTTTTTATATGCTATATAAATAGTATTAAACAATATTGTTTAGTGATCATCTAAGTATAGATCAGTTATTATTGTGTGCCATTTAGTTGATTCTGACTCTTCTCCTATGGAGTGGCTTGTTCGAACCTCCAATATTTCAGTGAGTAGTTCAGTACTTAAACATTGAACTACCAGGGTTCCTTAAGTTCAGATCACTAGGGTGGGGCAAAAAGCCATTCTTACTGTATGTAGAATATCTACTTCTACTCTCCTCCCTTGCTTTCCTAGGTGACTTTGAGATTGAAAAACAAATTAATGTTCTGTTAAAATCCCCATGGGGAAATGTCTCTTTTTTTCTAATTAGAAGATCAAATATATATCCTTTCCTAAACTCCATTGTCGTTGATACCTTGGGTTTCTCATGAACAACAGGTAACAAATGTTGATGTGTTTTGTGCTGTCGAGTCGGACCTGACTCATAGCAACCCCACCTTGGGTTTCTGAGGCAGTATCACCGTGGAAGTAGATTGTCCAACTTTCCTTCTGAGGAGTGGCTGGTGGTTGGAACCGCCAGCCTTCTGATTAGCAGTCAAGTACCTTAGGCACTACGCTATCAGAGCTCCCAAAAGTAACAAATAGGACATGATTTTTGGAATGTTTTTGCACTTGTGTTCTATAATCATTAAATTGTAATATAAAGATATAATCTGTGATGCACACTATTTAAATTTAATATTCTATTTAATTTTTGATAAAATATGCTCCCATTCAACAGTTTCTAGACATAATGCCCAGTGACATTTGTTACATTCTTCACATTATGTCAACTTTCTCATTATTTCTGTTCTAGTTGTTTCACTTTCATGAACTTAAACTTAAGCTCCCTGCCCTCCAAGCTCCTCATCTATGGTGTAAAATGGCTGTTTTGGTCTTCTATAATTTTTTTAAAGAATTCAGTACTCAAAAGTGAAAACTTTACTTTTAGAGCTAACTTGTTATTTATTTTGAAGGTAAATTCAGGAGGTAGTTTCAACTCAAGATTTGAAGAGTAACTCAAGGTCGTAATCTTGGGTACTCTTAGCTTCACTAGGTCCAGTAAGTCTAGATTATTTAAGAATTTGAAGTTCAGTTCCACATTTTTCACCCATTCTATCAGGATCCATCTGTGACACACACTACCATTTTGATCCTTAACACTTTTTTTTTTTTTGAGGGGGAGGATGTTGTAGTTTAAACGTTGAGAAAAGTATAAATGAGCTTTCTTATGTTGAAAATCATAATCATACCAAAACATTCTTAGGGAATTCTTTTCACTTTTGAAAGAAGAGCATGGTTCTCTAATTTATAGAAGGAACACATATTCCCTACAAGAAATGGGGAAGGAATTTTTTGCATATTCTGTAAAAATATAGTACTTTCTTAATTCTTAGAACAGATCAATAGAGTAGTGAACAGATCAATGTCATTCTGGGATATTTGAAATTGTCCATTCAAACATTATCTCAAAGCAAACAACTCCTGTTGTGAGGCACATGAAAAAAATAATTACTAAAAGAAGAAAGACTCCATTTACAATGACTGCATAAATCAAAATAAAATACCACTGCCATCAAGTTAATTCCAACTCAGAGACCTCGTGGGGCAGAGTAGGGGCTCCAAGGCTGTAAATCATTATGCAAGTAGACGGTTTCATCTTTCTCCTGTGGAGAAGCTGTCGGGTTTGAACCACAGACATTTTGGTTATCAGCTGAATGCTTTAACCACTGCACTATCAGAGTTCACATAAATCCTAAAAAAGGGAATACTTATATATATTTATGTCAATCTTTCTGCAATGAAGGAATAGCAATTTAGATAGATAAATTTCTCTTTTTAACCCACTGAACCAAAAGAAAAAATTAAAATGTTAAGTCATGAAAGAATACTTTATAAAGCTACTAAATGAGTTAGTTTCATTCTCCATTGTATCCTTTTTGTTTCATGTACATATATGTCCTTAATAATATGGAACATTAGCAATATAATTATCATATTTACACAAATATTTTTTTATTTTTTTAATTTTATTTTTTATTGTGCTTTGGGTGCAAGTTTACAGAGCAGATTTTGTTTTACCTTCAATATTTCATGTACATTTGGTTTCACTCCCCAATTACCATCCCCAACCCTAACCCAGTCTCCTCCCCTCCCTGCCCAGTAACCCTCTCCCCCATGCCCCTCATAGTTATGCACTCCTGTGTGTCCTGCATTTCCTCCATGCAAATATTGCCCCTCTGGTGCTCCTTGATCAATTACCCCAAAGGATGCATCTCCAAAGCATATGTAGGTGTGTCACCCTGGGTTGAGTGGTCTGTGTGTATATCTTACTTACTATTGGGCTAAGAGCCAGCCCCTGGGAGTGACATTCATTCCAGGCCCAAAGTGCATCCCACAGCTATAGTATTGGGGGTCCCACCAGACTCCATCCGACCAGTAATTCTGGTCATTATTGTGTTTTTGGATTTTGTTCCACGTTTTTCCTCCCACTCTATCCAGAATCTCCAGTTTTGATCCTTTCCCAAAGGGTTGGAATTGGTACCTGGGCATCATATAGTTCTTCTGGTCATGAGGTCCATCATGTCCCAAGGCTGGCTGATTGCTTCCAAATGTCCAAATGTCCATGTCCTTGTTTTTTTTTTTGTTTGTTTGCTTGCTTTTTTGTTTGTTTGTTTGTTTGTTTTGCACTCTTCTTCACTTATGATGATAGGAGACCATTAGCAGTATCATTGATGGCTGCTTGAAAGCTTTTAAGACCCCAGTCACTACTCACCAATGTAGGTTGTGGAATAAGATTTGTATATATTTTATTGTGTCTATTGAGTCTGGTGTCCCCAAATACTATGGTCCTAAGTTGGTAGATCTGTTGGATGTTTCTTCCACAGTACCTTGCTGTCTGTGAGGGATTGCCCTTTGTCTGTCTTCCGTTCCTTCTGTAAGGATGGCGGGTATTTTGTATCACTGGTGTCTGTGCATGATTAGCCTCAACTGAATCTGTCTTTGGTCTAGAGTATACTCTTGTTCACTGACCCTCATCTGATCTTCTCAAATGTTTATGTGTTTATCTGTAGCCTGCTGTTTGGTGTTAAAGGTAATGCAGTATTGGAGATAAACTGGCATTAGCCTCAGTTGTCTATAACTATGTGCACAATTTGGTGTCCTCCCTTTTCCTAATGTTGTCATGGTGGTCACAGACTATTTCCATACCATTCCTCCCCTTTCTCACCTCATCGTGTGGCCCCCAACTATCCCAAAATTAATCCCTCCCCTTCCTTCCCCACCCCAGTAACCTACAAAGTGAGTTCCCTTCCTTAAGCAAACCCTTCATTGTCTTTTTACAGTAATGGGCTCATATTATATTTGTCCTTCTGCAGTTGACTTATTTCACTCAGCATAATGTCCTCCAGATTCATCCATGTTGTGAGATGATTCACGTATTCTTCATTGTTCTTTAGTGTAGCATAGTATTCCATTGTGTGAATGTACCATAATTTGATTATCCATTGATCTGTTGATGGGCATATAGGTTGTTTCCATCTCTTTGCTGTAGTGAATTTTGCTGAGATGAACATAGGTGTACATATGTCTGTCCGTAGGCTATCTCTCACCTCTTTAGGATATATTCCTAGTAATTGAATTGCTGGGTCAAATGGTATTTTTATTTTCAGTTTTTTAAGGAAACGTCATACCATTTGCCACATTGGTTGTACCATTTTACAGTCCCAACAACAGTGCACAAGAGTTGCAATCTCTCCTCAACCTTTCCAGAATTTACACAAATATATCATCTCTGTGCTGTTTATATTTAAGAAACAAAAAGGGCATGTAACAGGTAATCCATTCCTTCATTTTAAAACATTTTTAAAATGCAGCCATATAGTTTATTCTGTCTTACAAGACTAGATAACTACATTTGTTAAATTGTCATTTCTCACTGTTAATGCCTTCTACTGAAGACTCAGATACTAAGAATATTTTGTGAAACCCAATGATTTTTTTTTACCTTGCGTTTATGTATAGTATGACTTGCTCTCCTAAAGTCTTTTTTGTGAGATACACAAAACTAACAACATTTTTCAAAACCAGTTTCTGATAAAGAAAATAAATAATTAACTCATGTTGACATAAACAATTGAACAAATCTGTATCTATGAAACACACTGAACAAACCCTATGATGCTAAGCAGAAGAAATAGGCATAAATTAATATCATATCCCAAGGATATATTTATTCTCCCATAGCTTAGTGACCTTATATGCTGATGATAGATAGTATAGCCACATGAAAACTAGAAATATATATGTATATGGGTGGTCTCTCTTCCAAAATCTGAAAAACATAAGTGGTTATCTCTCACACACGTGCACATGCACAGATACTTATATATATGTGAGTCTCATCTAGTCATTTTCTGTAGCAACTTGCTACAGAAATGGCTATCAATGCCACATTTAAGAGAAATTATTATAGCATAAGTATTCTTTGAAAAGTTGCCTTATGAAATCTGCTGCCCAAGCTGTATAGTAGGTAGATATTGTTTAGTTAAACTTCTGGAATTCAAACCTTGAAGAGAACTAAAGGTTAAAGCATATAGCAGAAATTTCAATTCTAGATGATGCTGTGAATTCCCTTGCAAATCTTTGCACTTACACTCCATAAATATGCTAGAGAGTGTATTTTTAAAATACTAAAAAATATATGGCAACGTTCAATATGAATTTAAAACTTTCATAAACCAGAAATAATATCAAGTCCCTTTGCTCCCCACATACACAAATATAGTGGAGTGTAGGAAGCAATGCTACATGTTAACTGGACATTAAGACCAGAAGAAAACAGAAATGTACAAAAAAAAAATCCTCCCATTTGTTATACACTACTCAAATCTCCTCAGATTTCAAGAGACAATTTCAGGCTCATTGTATGAAACTTTAGGCTAAGAAGAGCAATCTAACTCATAAATAAAGCCAAAAATATGCCACTACTCCTTGTAATTTCCAGTAATATCAACCTTCTCTGTAGAGACATAGGAGATAGCATAGAGTCTGGAATTAGGACAAGGTGCTTCCTGTCTTAGGCTTTAAATTTATGATATTCTTCAGGGAAAAACCCTGAATATGCCAATGTATAACTTAGTGCTTACTTGTATATTCCCATGGTCTAGGTCCAGTCAATTACAGAATTGTCAGGCAGGGAGAAATCTTATCTCAACATGAACTCCTTGAAATATCAGTATACAAAAGGAAAGCTAAAATTTACAGAATAGCCAAGAAATACAATAAACAGAAGAATTTACTTCTGAGGAAATAGAAACAATAAAGCAATCTGAAAATGAGTTTAAAATGAGTATTTTTATATTTTCTATTTTTTTAAATTTTATTGTGATTTGGGTGAAAGTTCACAGAGCAAATTCATTTTTCATACAGCAGTTCACATACACTTTGTCTCATGACATTGACTGCAATTTCCCACAATGCAACAGCTCTCTTCCCACTTCCTCCTCATAGTTACCTCTTTCCTGTGTCTTTCCCTCCCATGTGCTCCTGCCCCCGAGCTGTTTCCCTGTGCATACACAGCCCTTCTATTCTCCCATGATTGATCTAAGGTGTGTAAAAACTGAGAAAGTTTATTATCTATCATTGAAAATGAAAGGAAAGGTATCCAAAAAAGAAAAATAAATCATTAAACAAAAATCAATGGTTATGAATAAAAAATAGATCTGTATAACAATGAATAAATGAGTGAAAGCCATAATCATTGAAATATGATTATAACAAAAGTTTATTTCTTGTTCATGTTGCATGTTCATACAGGTAAATAGGGGTCTTCTATTCATCAGTTACTAAGAAGCATCCCTCAAGATAAGGAATTGGTAGAGAAAACTGAATATAGCTGAGAAACTAAGAAAGCCTTTCAATTCTATGTGTTCTCTTATGTTTTGCCAAATTCGGTGCCTAGGGGTCAAAAGTTACTCTGATTAAAGGCCCTCTTTCTGTTGTGATCCTGGCCATTTAACTTCTCCGTAAACTTAAATAGGAGCTCTGGTAGCTTAGTGCCTGAGGCACTTGCCTGCTATCCAGAAGATCAGCAGTTCAAACCCACCA
>NW_006922401.1:470509-471808 GCF_000298275.1 Orycteropus afer afer
AGAAGATCAGCAGTTCAAACCCACCAGCCACTCCTTGGAAGGAAGGTTGGGCAATCTATTTCTGTGGTGATACCGCCTTGGAAACCCAAGGAGGGGTTGCTATGAGTCGGTGCCGACTCAATAGCACATAACAACAACAACATAAACTTAAATATCATAATGTCAAAAAATTCAGAGAACAGCTGGCAGTTTGTCATTTATGGATTTTCCCAGAGATAGAAATTAAAGACACTCCAAACTCAAGTGTACATGCTCAGGTGCAAAAATCACATGGTGAACATTTCTAATTAATTTTTAACCCTTCCCTTAGGATGCACTCCAAATGCTCAGAAATAACTGGAAAGTTTCCCTTTGAAACCTAAATCCTTCTAACATTTCTCAGTTCTCCTCTTATTCAGACCATTGCTTCACACAATATCAAGTGAAGGGAAACCTTGTAATGCATTTGGAAAAATGAGAAGTTTTCTCAATTGAACGTATTTATTTAGATTATGACACGTTCTTTTGCCCTGGGTACATAACTTGTCCCCTCTCTAAGTTTAACTGCCTTCCATCATTTTTTATGTGCAGTTTAGATGCACAGTCTTTAGCCTTTAAAATCAGTTTGACCCAGATCTCTGACCCTGTCCTGGCCTTAGTTGTTGATCACTATCCTTAGGTTTAGTTGGTATGAGGTTTAGATCTCCTGCTCTGAACAATAAATGGGATGAATTTGGTTCATTTATTATGGGATCTTTTAGATACAGAATTTGCAGTTGCCCTAAGCCAGGTGCATTCAACTTGATGGAAATTCTCAATCCAAAGACAGTTAAGTTCTGGCTCTCCCCTCCCCCAATGAAGCCCCAAAAACCAAAAACAACAAAAAATTCAAATTCACTGCAGTCGAATAAGACCCGACTCATAGCGACCCTTCCTTCGGTTTCTGAGGCAGTATCCCTACAGAAGTAGATTTTCCCATCTTCCTTCCGAGGAGTGGCTGGTGGATTTGAACAGCCAGCTTTCTGATTAGCAGTCAAGTGCCTTAGGCACTACGCTACCAGAGCTCCCTTAAAACATCCTACTAAAAATTAATTCTCCTGTCAGTTCCCACCTGGTTTACCTCAGGTATAAATCCTTACTTTGCAGGAAAGGAAAACATGGACTACATTTGGAAAAATGATAGATTTTCTGATTTACATCCTTAGTTTGGTTGTGCCCAATTCTTTTGTCTTGCAGGAATTAATTTCTCCCCTCAGGTATATAACAATTTATTATCAGTTTTTTTAAAAAATTATATATCTTATATATGTTGTTGTTGTC
>NW_006922401.1:472083-474775 GCF_000298275.1 Orycteropus afer afer
GTATATTATATTAAAAAGCCTTTCATCTTTAACACAGTCCCCTGTGTCCCCATAATAACTCTGGCTGTTTACTTTCTCCTTAAACTTTGTTATTATGAAGTGAATTTTACTGTTGTGAATCAATCAGGGGTCTGGTAACAAGTGCTTTCTGGTGGATTTGTGCAGATACAGAGATTGCAGGCACCCCAACTCAATTGTACCAACATTAGTGCAAATCAGTCCAATTGATTCTCATCACTGGTCTGTGAATAAGCTGCAAATGCCTCAATAACATAATAAACCAAAATTCACTAACATTGAGTTGATCTTGACCCATAGCAACCATATAGGAGGGAGTGAAACTGCCCCATAGTGTTTCCAAGGTTATAAAGCTTTATGGAAGCAGACTGCCACACCTTTCTTCCAGTTGGTGGATTTCAACTGCTAACCTTTTTTTAGTAGCTGAACTCTTTAACTACTGCACTACCAGTGCTCTCAAGTAACAAAATAATGAATGAAAAATCACCCTGGAAAATCTCTATTACCATATTATTTCTCATTCCCCCTCATAGATAAATCCAGCTTTAGCATGGCCCCAGTAAATAGAGGGGGGAAAAAAGCATACTCCAGTAAGTCAAAATTAGTCTCAAAGGTAAATTCCTTTACATTTTGATCAGTTCATTTCCCTGGAGTCAGGAATTGCCTTTTCAGGAAAAGTAAGTGTCATTCACCAAATTTTCAAGGTGTGGATAAAACCATTGCTGTGCTTTAGAAGACTGTGACCTTTCATAAACAGATCTGTATTCTGAAATGGCACACTCATGGGCTGGTTCAAACCATCAACTTTCCTATTAATAGTCAAGCACTTAACAGTTTGTGGCATCCAGGGATTCCTAATATATAGATAGAAATACTCAATACCTAGTCTATTTTCTACCCCCCCCCCACAAGCTTGTATACCTGAAATGACCCTGTTTCAATCCACCCTATGGAGATTTCCCTCATTTTCCCTGACCATCTACTTTGACCAATACATTGTCTTTTTCTGGCAATTGGCCTTTTCTAAAGATGTATCCCAAGTAAACAAGTCAAAATCTCACCATCTTCACTTATAAGGAGCATTCTGGCTGCATGGCATATTTAATATTCATCACTAACACCACAATTCCAATGTGTTAATTATTCTTCTTCTTCTGTCTTTCTTTTTCATTGTCCAGTTTTCACATGCATGTGAAGCTAAAAAGACCATGGCTCGAGTCAGGTGCACATTACTTACTTGTCTAAGTAACATCTTTGCTTTTTAATATTTTAAAGAAGTCTTTTCAACAAATATTCCCAATGTGGTAAGTTGTTTGATTTCTAGACTCTCCTTAAAAAAAACAAACAAACAAAAAAACTCACTGCCATTGAGTCAGATCCAACTCATAGTGACCCCTCCTAGGGTTTGGTATCACTATGGAAGTAGATTGCCCAGTCTGCTTGTTAGCAGTCAAATGCCTTAGGCACTACACCACCAGAGCTCCCAGACTCTCCTTAGAAGTTCAGAAATACCTTGTTGAACAGAGATCAAAAAGTGGATTGAACTACAATCCTTCCATTTATTTTATGATTTTTTTTAATTATTATAATTAATATTACATTAATTCTGACTCATATGATTCTGACTCATCATGACCCCCACTGGGTTTCTAGGATGGTAGATCTTTACAGAAGTTGATTGCCCCATCTTTCTTCCGTGGAGTGGCTGGTGGGTTTTAACCACCCACCTTCTGGTTAGCAGTCAAATGCCTGAGGCACTGTGTCACCAGAGCTCATTAATTAATGTTATATCATTAATTATTATAAATATTTTAATAATATTGTAATGAAATTATCATTATTATAGTAATGAAATATTTAAATTATTTTTAAGAAAATCCAAGATATCATATAATTTCATTCATAAATATTTCAATGTTTATTTAAAAGATAGTCTCTTTTTTTTAACAGAACCACAATGCATTATCACAACTAAACTAAATAATCCCTTAAAGAGATATAACCCCAGCCAATATAAAAATGTCCCTGATTGATTCAATATGTATTTTTATAGTTTGGTTTACCAGTCCGGATCCAAATAAGGTCCACACACTGCATTTGGTTAATATGTCTCTTAAGTCTCTCTTATCCATTGTAGTCCCCCTTCTCTTTTTATTACTTATTGGCAAAACTAATCCATTTGTCTTGTAGAATTTTACACATTCTGGATATGCATAATTGTATCCCGTTGGTGAAACTTAGCATATTTCTTTTTGGTATGCATTTCCTGTAACAAGGTAGGTAGGTTTAAAAACTTGATGATAATTAGATTTGCTTCTTCAAAAAGAGTGTTTCCTAGCTGATGCTGAATACTTCTATTACTTTATTATATGAAGAGAAAAAATGTCTGGTTGTCTCACTTTTTTGATTTAACATGTTATTAGATTCAGAAGATACAGACCTGGTATATGTATTATAAAGTTCCCTATCAGCCTTTCACCCTAACATTTCAGTGGAGATTGACTATCTTCACCTTTGTTGTTATGTGTTATGACAGATAACAGTTTTGACTCACAGCGACTCTATGTACAACAGAATGAAACATTGCCCAGTCCTTCACTTATCATCAGAATCATTGCTATGCTTGGGCCTAATGAGTAGCTTGTCTTTTCACTTTATTTTGTAAAGTCTTTTG
>NW_006922401.1:475113-476498 GCF_000298275.1 Orycteropus afer afer
GGAATCTTGTCTATTCTATTTTTCTGTCTCTACTACTACATCAGTAGCAGGCTGTTTTCATTACTGTGGCTGCATCAGGAAGTGTGAGTCTTCCTAACTAATTCCTCTCCTTCAAAATTGCTTTTGCTATTTGGGTCCTCTTTCTATTCCATATAAATTTCAGGATTGGTTTTTCCATTTCTGTGGGAAAAAAAAAAAAAAAGTGGTTGGGCTTTTGATTGAGATTGGTTTGAATCTACAGACCACTTGGTTTGTACTGACATATTAAGAATATTAGATCTTCCAATCTATAAACAGAATATCTCTCATTTGTTTAAGTCTTTTTCTTCTCTTCCAGCAATGTTTTACAATTTTATAATTGTATAAGTCTTTCACATCCTTGGTTAAAGTTATTCCAAGGTGTTTTATTTTCTTAGATGCTACTATAATTGGGATTTTGTTTTTCCCAATTTCTCTTTCAAATTTCTCATTGCTAGTGTATAGGAACCCAACGGACTTTTGTTTCTTGACTTTGTATCCTGAAAATTTGCTAACGTCATCTATTAACTCCATAATCTGTCTTGTAAATTCTTTGAGATTTTCTGTATATAGAATCATGTCATCTGCAATTTTGCTTCTTCTTTTCCTAATTGGATAACTTTTGTTTCTATTTGTCTGTTTATTTGTCTATTTGTCTTTTATTTCTATTCTGTCTTCGTGCTGTGGCACTTGTAATAAAATGTTGAATATTGTTGTTGTTATGTGCCATCGAGTCAGACCCAACTCATAGCGACCCCTCCTTGGTTTTCTGAGGCAGTATCACTACGGAAGTAGATTGCCTCGTCTTCAGTCAAGTGCCTTAGGCACTACACTACCAGAGCTCCCAAAATGTTGAATAGGAATGGCAAAAGAGGGCACCTTTGTCTTGTTCCAGATTTCAAGGGGAAAGTTCTCAATCTTTCTCCATTAAATATAAGGTCGGCTGTTGGGTTTTCATAAATACTTTTTTATTTATTTTTAATTTGTGATTTAAGAGTTTATTTTACATTCAACATTATATGTACATTTTGTTTCACTCCCCATTTACCATGCCAAATCCTAACCCAGTATCCTCCCCTCCCTGCCCCGTAACCCTCCCCCATGCCCCTCATAGTTATGCACTCCTGTTTGTCCTGAATTTTCTCCTGTGAATGTTGCCCCTCTGGTGCCCCATGGTTGATTGCTCCAAGGGATGCATTTCCATAGAGTATGTGGGTGAGTCACCCTGGGTTGAGTGGTCTACATGTACATCTTGTTTACTATTGGGCTGAGAGCCATCCTTTGGGAGTGAGCTTTTTTTCAAGCCCAGAATGTATCCTAGGACCGTAGTATTGGGGGTCTCGCTAGACTCCATCCAACAAGTAATT
>NW_006922401.1:476795-478886 GCF_000298275.1 Orycteropus afer afer
TTCTTTGCTTCTGACAATAGGAGACCATTAGCTGCACCTTAGATGGCCGCTTGAAAGCTTTTAAGACCCCAGTTGCTACTCACCAATGTAGGATGAGGAACAAGGCTTTTATGTGTTATGGGTTCAGTTTAAAATAATAGCCACTATAATGTCCACTTTTGGGTAAAAGAGTTTTATTTAGGCTCGCCGGCCGCAGGGAGCTGAAACATGCTCCTATGCTTCAGTAACGGGCCTGATTTTAGGTAGGCTTTATAACGCAGGCAAGCAAGCGATAATACAGAAGCAGAAGCTGCAGGTTCAAGGTCTTAGAGTATGTGCTTCAGCACAGGCATTCATTGAAGGGTGAGGAGAGTTAGGTTTGATAACTACCCCGGAGTACGTGCTCTAGCTCAGGTCTCCCCAGGGTATGTGCTCTAGCACAGGCATTCATCTAGGGGTGTTTTAGTTGCTTAATATGCAGAAAAAGGGGGGTATCCCTTAACCCACAGGGAGTGGGGGCAGGATGAGATGGTCACTTCAGTTACATAAAATGGAATTTTAGCAAGATATTGCCAGATATAGCTGGACATTACAAAAATAGAGTAGTCATTTATTTCAATGTATTTTGTTGTGCCAATTGCGTCTGGTGTCCCCCAGTACTATGGTCCTGAGAAGAAGGGTTTTCTTGGGAAAGGGAACTCATTTTGTAGGTTACTGGAGTGGGGAGGGGAGGGGAGGGATTAATTTGGGGCTAGTTGGGGCCCACACGCTGAAGTGGGTAAGGGGCAGGATATATGGAAAGAGTCTGTGACCAACATGATAACATTAGGAAAAGGAAAAGGGAGGACACCAAATTGTGCAAATAGGAGATAGATGACAGGTGCTAATACCAACCAGTGTGCCCACAATACTGCATTTCCATTAACACCAAACACTAGGCTACAGATAAACACATAAACACCTGAGAGTGTCAGATGAGGGCCAGTGAACAGGAGTATACTCTAGACCAAGGATAGATTCAGCACAGGCTAATCTTGCACAAATACCAGTGATACAAAGTAACTGCAATCCTTACAGAAACAACAGAAGACAGACACAGAGTAATCCCTCAGGGACACCCAGACACTGTGGAAGAGAGATCTGTCTCAGGATCATAAATCATATATAACAATATATAGGAATGTTCAATCTATTCCAATCTTATTGAGAATTTTCATCAAGAAAGGGGGTAGGTTTTATTTTAATCATTTTATTCTGGTTTGGGTGAAAATTTACAAAGAAAATTCCTTTTCCATTCAACAATTTGCATACTTTTTTTTTTTTTTAATGACGTTGGTTGCAATACGCTCAATGTAACGACACTCTTCCCACTTCCTCCCTGGGTTCTCTGTTTCCAATGCTGCTTCTTTCCTCCCCTACTCCTACTTTCTGAGCTTGTTTTGGGGCAATGATGCCCTTTTCATCTCTTACAGTTATTTGTACTGAGCAGTATGTTGCTATCTGGTGCTATTCACTTTATAGAACTGTCTGTTGTTAGGCTGAGAGTTAATCCCCAGGGGTGGGTTCAATTCCAGGCTTAACAGATGTCTAAGGGTCACAGTCATAGGAATTCTACAAGACCAGTTAGTCTGGTCTTTTTTTATGATTTTGAATTTTGTCCTACTTTTTTGTCTTCCACTCTGTCCAGGTCCTTCTACTTTGATCCTGATCAGAGTCATCTGTAGTGAGAGCTGGGAACCATCTAGTTCTTCTAGCTTCAGGGTAATGGAGTCTGTGGTTCACGTTGTCCATTAGTCCTCTGTGCTAATTATTTCCTTGCATCTTTGATTTTCTTCACTCTTCATTACTCTAGATGGGAAGAGACCAATAGTTGCATCTTCAATGTCAACTCAAAATTTTTTAAGACCACAGTTGCTACTCACCAAAGTAGGATGCAGAACATTTCCTTAGTGGACCTTGTTATACCAACTGTCCTAGATGTTCCTTGAAACTGGTTCTATGTCCCCAAACCCAGTAATTCATTCAGTGAAGGTGGTTGGTTATGGGTAAGAAGTTTGCAAAATTTTGTCTCCTGTATGCCGTACTACATCCTAGAATTTATTTCCAGCACAT
>NW_006922401.1:479419-483450 GCF_000298275.1 Orycteropus afer afer
ACGCACATATCTCATTGCTATTCATAAGGTATTCAGTGACCAGGTTTATCAGAAGTGGATGGCCCTATCCTTCTTCCCTTATGAATACCAGTGAAATACTATTTGATACATTACTAGAAAATTTTATGAATAGCAGTGAAACATTGTCTGATGTAGTGCCAGGGGATGAACCCCTCAGGGGACTCACAGGCAGACCTTCCTTCTATATCAGGAGGAAGAGGTGCTGCCACTACCCAAAGGACCTCCAAAAGATCTGTCTTATTGATTTCAGAGCCCAAGCAGCCTTGGAGTAGTTGGGAGAGCAGTCTCCACTTAAGTGAACTACCTCTTAACTCAACTGAAGGTGATGCTCTGTAGGGGTTCATATCAATTCAGCAGCCAGCAGTTACAAGGTGGAAAAAGTGCTGGCACTCTCCAAACTGACCCCAGTGAGGTCTGCCTTATTGCTATAAGAGACCCTCTGGGAATTATGTTAGCAATGTATAAAGCCTTCACTTGAAGCACCTGTTTCCTAGCACACAGCATCGTCAGTCAGTAGTCCTCAGTGTCTAACAGACGGGGGAGCAGACAGACCTCCTCAGGGAGATTTGTCCCATTGATTTCAGAGGCTTGAAGTATGGAGTTCACAGAAAGGCAGGCAGATTGCTGGCTATGATAATAGATTCCACTACAAGGCACCTTCTGTAGCAATTCTAAGCAGCCTGGAAGCTGACAGTAACTGGGTGGGGGAAGACTCTCAAGCTTTGAACAGATCTTCAAAGGAGATCTGACTTATTGCTATCAGAGCCCTACCCCCTCCTCCATAGTATCTATACTGTGAATGTAGGCTCCGCTCAAGGAGCCAGCTTCCTAGCACATAGAAACGTCAGTCAGTAGTGCTCATTACAAATTTGAAGGTTGTTGCAGAGAGATCCACACTGATTCCCAGGGAGATCTGTCCCACTGATTTTGAAAGACTGAGCCATGGCATGCACAGACATAAAGGCAGATTGCTGACTATGAGAACAGGCTTCACTGAAAATGACCTTATGTAGCTATACCCATCACCTTGGCAGTCAATATTTACTGGGTGGAGGATGGGTTTGCATCCTCAGACCAACCTCCAGGGAGATCTGCCTTGCTGAATTTAGAGCAGAAGCTTAGAGTCCTGTCTCTTTGCACAGGCAGAAGTGTGGTAGTTGGGTAAATTTTCTCCTTTGCTGGGGTTGCTTCCCCAGTTCACGGCAGGTGGATGCCTCTGTGGATGAGGGTAAGGCCAAGGATGGTGGGAGAAGTGATTTTTCTACCTTATGGGTCTTGTGGTTGACTCATTGATTCCTTCCCATCTGCATTTTCCCCATTCCTGTCTCCTATTCTGCAATTCATAGTTCCTCAAAGCTGGACACTGTTTTCTTGTTATATTTCTTGTTGTATTTGTGGGAGAGGGTCAGAGTGATGATCTGTTTACACCACTTTATTCCCAGAATCCCCCTGGAGTTTTTTTCTTAAAACACTATATAGTTGGATTTTCTTTTTCCTATAGTCATATAGGAGATCTGGTGGCCTAGTGTCAAAGGCATTTGACCGCTCACCACAAGGCTGGCAGTTCAAACCCACTGGCCACTCCTCAGAAGGATGATTGGGCAATCTACTTCCATAGTAATACTGCCTCTCTAGGGTAATCAGGCTTTTATATATATATATATATATATATATATATATATATATATATGTATATATGTATATATATATATACATATATATAGAGAGAGTCATATAATCTTTTTCACCTTTTACAAGAAACATTTAACCAGTTTACAATTAATGAAATTACTGATATATTTTTAGTTTAAATTAACCATATGGTGCTGTGTTTTTCATTTGTGTCACTTGCACATTGTTCTTTTTTCTCTCTTTTATGCCTTATTTTGAACTGACTAAATTTTTATCATCCTATTTTGTTTTTCTCTGCTACTTTGGAAACTGTACTTTATGTTTACATTTTCTATGAGTAATCTAGAAGCTACACATAGTCACTTAATGAGATCTTAGAATAATCAAAACCTTTTTCATCCTTTCTGACAGGACATGAACCTTAAAATACTTCCAACTAATTTAACCATTACAAAAGTATATATCATTTTTGTCACTTATTTTAAGTCTATGTATTTTTTACTCTCCAAGAATATTATTATGATTATTACTTTATGCAGTCTGTGCTCATTTAGATCTATTCATATATATTCCACTTTATTTTGTCTTTTTTTTTTGTTTTGCATCTCAGACCTTTCATCACATCACTTTCCTTCTACCTGAGCATATCCTTTGAAGTTCTGCTGCTGTAAAAATTTCAGGTTTCATTGCCTACAGAATTATTTATTTCCCTCTCATTATTGAGATATATTTACATGGTTTAAAATTAGGTTTTTGTAGCTATTTTCTTACAGAATATTGAAGATGTCATTCCACAATATTCTGAACACCTTTATAGTTATCTGTCACCTTTTGAAGGTAATCCATTTTTTCCTCTGGATGTTTTTAAGGATTTTATTCATTTTGGTGTTCTGAAATTTCACTGAAATATATCTGATTGCTTTAGTCTGGGTTTTCTAGAGGAGCAAAACTACAGAAGTTGACAAAAAAAAAAAACTCACTGGTGTCAAGTCAAATCTGACTCATAGCGACCACTCCTTGTGTGTTTCTGAGGTGGTATCTCTACAGAAGTATGTTGCCCAATCTTCCTTCCAAGGAGTGGCTGGTGGGTTTGAGCCACCAGCCTTCTGATTAGCAGTCAAATGCCTTAGGCACTACACTGCCTAAATTTTTGTGAGGTTAATTTTCTACCCTCTGGCACACAAATGTCTTACCAATAAATCTAGATTCATTGATACTTCTTCCTTACCAGGTCCAAGCAGCATAATGTCCTCAATGAAATGGTCGTGTGTGATGTCTTTGAATGGTGACCAAGGTCTCTGCAAACTAAATTATGATGCAGGGCTGGAGAGCTGATATATCCCTGAGTTAGGACAGGGAAGTTGTAATACTGGACTTGACAGCTGAAGACATATTGCTTCTAATGGTCTTTAGAATCAGATATCGAGAAAAACACATTAGCCAGATCATTACCTGTGTGCCAGGTATCAGGAGATGTATTTTGTTTAAATATTGAAACCACATCTGGAATAGCAGCTGCAATTGGGGTCACAAACTGATTATGTTTACCATAATCCACTGTCATTCTTTAAGATTTATCTGTTTACTGCAAAGGCCTAATAGGCAAGTTGAATTGGGATGTGTTGGGAATCACCGCCCCTTTAATCTTTCACGTCCTTGTTAGTGGCAGTAATATCTGCAATTTCCCCAATAAGGTTGTATTGCTTTTGATTTACAATTTTCTTCAGTAAAGGCATTTCTAATGGCTTTCACTTGGCTTTTCTACCATAATAACCCTTTGTCCACATGTCAGGGATGCAATAGCAGTATCGTATCGGTTGCTGAGTATGTCTTATTCCAATTATACATTCTTGAACTGAGGATGGGAGGCACTGGGCCCACTCTGAGATGGATCTGAGCTAAGAATCCATTAATAACCTGACCTCCATAAGCCTTTGCTCTGTCTGATAGCCACAGTGATATTTTGAATCTTCTGCAATTAGTATCAGCTCAGACCAATGTCCAGTAATCTCTGAAAATTCAGATTATTTCTTTTTCTGCAATGAACTGTCACACTGGAAAAAGACTATAGATTTCCCAGGATGGCTGGGAGAAAGACTAACAGTGTCAATTTTTTTGCAATGTAGTGGGATCTTTCCTCAAGAGGACCCAACCTCTTTTTCATTCTAGGGGCTTTGGGCTATAAACTGGCTGAAGACTGGGAATTATTTAAGGTGTTGTGACTCTCTATTTTGGTGATTAAAGTTAGGTTGCTGTTCACTTGACCCAAAACTCTCTGGCTTACATGTTGTTGTTGTTGTTGTTATTTGCTGTCAAGTCAGCCCTGACTCATAGCGACCCCTCCTTGGGTTTCCGAGGCAGTATCACTACGGAAGTAG
>NW_006922401.1:483550-486512 GCF_000298275.1 Orycteropus afer afer
CCTTCCTTCCGAGGAGTGGCTGGTGGGTTTGAACCGCCAGCCTTCTGGTTAGCAGTCAAGTGCCTTAGGCACTATGCTACCAGAGCTCCTTGGCTTACATAGATTAAGGAAATATTTAGTATATTTTCTATTTCACCCCTAGGGACACCATGACTAATTATCCAATACCTAAGTCCATGTGAGTCATACTATCCTGATTACTACTTTTACTTGACTGTTCATTACAGTAACTATGTCCATTTTGTATTTGGCAATTAAATGCCACCACTTGGACCTTGCTAACCCAAGATCCAATCACCCCCATTGTAGTTATGTTTCCCAATTCAGAAAGGACATTTCCCACAATAATATCTGACTTACATTGAAGAATAATCACAAGTTTTCATGGATGCTGGAGCTCCTTTGAAAAATTATTTCCCACAGTTGTGGTGAAAGGTGGGTGTGTTGGACGTTCCCTGGGTGGGTGTGTTGGTCTGACATGATAAATTTAACCTAATATTACAATTTCCCTAAGCCTTTGGATATCTTCTTTTATGGTAAATATCAAGGTAGTTCTGGCATTTCAACTTCATTTAGTGTTGACTACTTTTTTTACCATGTTTTAGTCAATCAACCAAATAAACTGTTAGATCCTTTTCAAATCCCTGAAGCTGAAACCATTAGTGAAGAATCTCTGCCTAGTGGAGCTCATGTCAATAAACTCAGACTCATCCAAATTTATGTTCCTTGTGCCATTATCCCACATGCTTAATAGATATTCTTACATATATTCCCAAAATTTCAGTCTGTATACAATGTAAAAATATTCAAGTAGTTAATTTGCAGTTTATTTTATTTTATATTTTCGTGAAATACACTTTGCACTTCATCATTGTGGCCTTTTTGGACATCATTCTAGTTATATGGGAGCTCTGGTGGCATAGTACCTAAGGCATTTGACTGCTAACCAGAAGGCTGGTGGTTCAAACCCACCAGCCACTCCTTGGAAGGAAGATTGGGCAATGTACTTCTATAGAGACACCACCTTGGAAACCCAAGGAAGGGTCACTATGAGTCAAATTGACTCGACAGCAGTGAGCTTGGTTTGTTTTTGGTCTAGTTATATAAACAAGGCAATGCACTGCCGTCGAGTTGGATCTGACTCATAGCGACCCCTTCTTGGGTTTCCAAGGTGGTATCATTACAGAATTAGATTGCCTAACCTTCTTTGTGAGGAGTAGTTGCTGGGTTTGAACAGCCAGCCTTCTGGTTAGCAGTCAAATGCCTTAGGCATGATGCCACCAAATCCCCTAACTAGAAGCAAAAGTGAGTGGTTTAAGTGGGTCTTGAGGACATTGTGCGATGTCTTGCAAGGTGTTTGCCTCAGAAGTTGCCTCAGGCAAAGATTCCTCAGACAAAGCTGAATTTTCTTCAGATGAGTGAGAGGACTGGTTCTACTGGCAAGAATGATTCAATAGAATTTAGGGGGTCTATGTCCCCATTTTAATTTTCATGATCTTATTTATTCCCATTATTATTCCTATTATTATTATTCAGTAGCCTCATAAGCATGCAAAAGCTAGACAATGAATAAAGAAGACTTACGGAAGAATTGATGTATTTGAATTGCGGTATTGGTGAGGAATACTGAAAATATCAGGGACTGCCAGAAGAATGAACAGATGTGTCCTGGAAGAAGCACAGCCCAAATGCTCCACAGAAGTGAGAATGGCCAGACTTCATCTCACCTACTTTGGTCTTGTTGTCAGGAAGGACCAGTCCCTGGCAAAAGATATCATGCTGGTAAAGTAGAGGGTCTGCATAAAAGGAGAAGACCCTCAAGGAGATGCATTGACACAGTGGTTGCAACAATGGCTCAAACATAGCCACAATTGGAAGGATTGTGCATGACCAGGCAGTTTCCTGTTCTTTTGCACATAGGGTCTCTATGAGTCAGAATCATCTAATCAGCATCTAACAACAATTTATTCCCAGTCAGTGCCTTCATTTTAACCTTAGACACCTTTTGAGGTTAGGGATTTATTTGATATTATAATTTAGTCACTTTTTTTTTTTTTGAATTTTTATTGGGTGAAAGTTTACAGAGCAAATTCATTTTCCATACAGCTGCTCATATATACTTTGTCTTATGAGATTGACTGCAATTTCCCAGAATGGAACATTTCCCCTCTCACTTCCTCCCCATAGTTACCTCTTTTCTGTGCCCTTCCCTCCCATGCATTCCTGCCTGCCCCCGAGCTGTCTCCCTGTGCATACACAGCCCTTCTATTCTCCCATGAATGATCTCCCAAGGAGTGTATCTACCTAATGTAATGTTCAGCTCATATGCCTGTTTGTTTGGCTGGCAGCCACAGGAGTGGGTTCAATTCCAGACCTGAATGGGAGCTAGGGGCCAGTCTCAGGGGTTCCACCCCAGGCTCTATCAGACCAGGAAACCTGCCCCACCCTTTTTTGATGATTTTGAATTTTTCCATATTGTTCTCCCACTCTGTCCATGATCTCCTACATAGCTCCCCCTCCGAGTGGCTGACAGTGGTAGCCAGGCACCATCTAGTTCTTCTGGTCTCATAGTCATATAGGCTGAGGATTGCATGGTGTACCAGTCCCTTGGCCTAATTGTTTCCATCATCCTTGGTTTTCTTCATTTTTCTTTGGTCTGGACGAGGACACACCCATCGTTGCATCTAGATGGCCATTAGCAATCTTTTAAAATCCCAGTCCCTACTTACCAAAGTAGGATGTGGAACAATGTTTTTGAGTAGTATGTTATGCCAATTGAGCCTGATGTCCCCTGCAACAATGGTCCCGAGCTCACAGGTCCAACTATTAGCTCCCTTTGAGTAGCTGGCTGTAGCCAAGAAGTGACTACAAATTTGTCTCTTGTCAGTTGGAAAATCTTACAAAACATACAAATGCACTTGTAGAAACTTGTCTGCCAACACTATACATGGTTATGGGCACA
>NW_006922401.1:486612-491465 GCF_000298275.1 Orycteropus afer afer
TACACTTGTAGAAAGATTGTCTGCCAACACTATACATGGTTATGGGCACACTACTCCCTGCACAGACATACCTAATCTTTTAGCCTGTCCACCCATCCTTCCACCTATAGATCAATATTTGCCATCACTGACAGTGCAGTACCATATGTACAAGGGTGTTCATCTTATCTGTACCTTCCATGTACCTCTCTATGTCTTCTTCTTCCTCATTGCCACTGTGTTGATCACTCACATTTGGTACATTGTCCTTCCCTTCACCCAAATCAATACTCGTCTCTAGCGATCTAGCAGTGTCCCTTCCCTCCCTTCTCTTCCCACCCCTGTAACCAACAAAGAAAATTTCCTTCCATATACAAACTTGTCCTTGACTTTTTACAATAATGAACTAATACAATATTTATCCTTCTGTGGAAATTGAGTCACTTTTAAGATAGAACTCTGCATTTGGTTTTCAATAATCTCTGCTCTGTTAATATAGGAAATGAGGCTTTCTTTCAGGACACAATTAATGACATTCAGTTCATTTATATCACTTGAGCTGGGACTTTAAAGCTGTGAACTCATTCATTTCCTTCTCCACTTTTGCCAGTGAAAGTAGGAGCAGCCATCCAATGCCATTATACTCATCAATTTGACAAAAATCTTTGAAGCTGTCAAATACACTGTCTCCTATGGCCTTGTTTCTCACAAGTATTTGGTGAAGAGTATCCAATAGTGGTGATATTTTCAGCATCTCTATTGCCACATTACATCATGGATTAGCATTGCCTTTGGGGGAAAAAAAAGATCTTATTGTGTTTAAGTGAAGGTTTACACAGAAAACTAGGCTTATCATTTTACAAGTTGTATACACATTGTTAGATGCCCTTGATTACAATTTTCATGGGTTGTCAGTATTCTCATTTTTTCCCCATTCAGCTTGTTGTTTCCATTGATCAAGTCTCCCTCCCCCTACTTGCCTTTTTATCTTTGCTTTTGGGTACATATGGACTGGTTGCACTCATATAGTTTATTGTTAAAGGGGGCACATAACTCTTGGGTGAAATTGTTTATTTTATAAGCTAATTCATTATTTGTCTGATAGGTGACCTTCTGAAATAACTTCAGTTCCAAATTCAAAGAAAATCTTAGAGCCATAGTCTTGGAAATTCTAGTATCTATCTGTCAAGTAGGTCTAGCCATTTTCAGGAACTTGAATTCTGTTCTACATTTTTCTTCCATTCTATACAGGATCCTATACTGTGTCCCTGGTCAAAATGGTCAGTACTTGTAGCCGGGTATCAACTAGTTCTGGTTTTGAGTTAGAGGAGGTTGTTGTTTGTGTGCTATTAGTTCTATAGACTATTTTTCTTTTTTGAGCCTTTGATTTATTTCAATCTCCTTTTTGCTCCAGATGAACAGAGACCAATAGTTGAATCTTAGATGGCCACTCAAAAGCTTTTAAGAGCCCAAACTCACCAAACAAGAATGTAGAACATTATCTTTATGAACTATTTTATGGTCAACTGACTAAGTTGTCCCCCAAGTCTATGGTTTTATGCCTTTTAACACAATAAACCAATCCCACAAGTTGTTTCTATATATCTTGGAAGCCTCAGTAATGGTGCTCCCTATGCATTTTGTTATGTATATAAATATATTTGCACCACACACAAACGTGTATACAAACACATACAGATACACCTATACATTCATTTTCTTGCATATGATTTCCTATGTACCTATATGCATATATATCTACCTACATGAGCACATAAGCATACACATCTTTTTTGGTTGTTGTTACTGCTGTTGCAAGATTGCTTATGTTATAATATTTCCCAAAATTGTCTCTTTTTCTTGGATACTTCCTAATGTCTATTTATCTTGGTCAACTTGTAATGAATTCACCCACATTTGGTATTGCTTTTCCCATCACCAAAAATAACAAGTGTCTACTTAGAAAAGAAGTCTGGAGGGACAAAAGTCAATCACAGAAGGACAAATATAGCATTAGTTCATTGTTGTGGAGGGTCAAGGAAAGGTTTACATATGGAGGGAAACTTTCTTTGTTGGTTGCCAGGGGTGGGGGAGGGGAGGGAAGGGAACACTGCCCCCCTAAAAAAAATGCATTGACCCATGTTACTTTAGTTTTGTGTTTTTCACTGTACATAAATTATATTTCAATAAAATGCATTTAAAAAAAAGAAGAAGAAAGAAAAGGAACTGTGGTGGTGTAGTGCCTACTGCAAACCAGAAGGTTGGCAGTTCAAACCCACTAGACACTCCGTGGAAGGCAGGCCAGGCAATCTACTTCCATAAAGATTTACTACCTCAGAAATCTAATGGAAGACTCTATGAGTCAGTATTGACTGGTTGGTAGTGGGTTTGGATTTTTGGTTTACTACCTAGAAAGTGATTACCCCTCCCTCTCCTTCCCATCCCTTTTAACCATCAAAGAAAGTTGCTTTCTGTGTGTATATCCATTCTTGGCATTTTATAATAGTGGTACCAAACACTTTTTGTCCTTTTTATGATTTACTTATTTCATTTAGCATAATGTCCTCCAGATTCTTCCGTGTTATGTGTCATGGGATCGTTATTCACTATAGTTGCATAGTATTTCATTATATGCATGTAGCACAAAATCATATAGCACGTTCATCCACTGATGGACGCTTAGGTTGTTTCCATCTTTTTTGCTATCATAAATAATGCTGCAATGAATATAGATGTGCATATGTCTATTTATGCCACTGCTTTACATCACTTGGATACATATAGCTATGAGAGTGATTATTGCCAATCAAAAGGTCAGTGGTTTGAACCTACTAGATTCTACATAGGGGAAAATATTTGATAATATACTCCCACAAAGAATACAGCCCAGGAAACCCTATAGGGCACCTTTGTTATATAGGTTTACTGAGTCAGAATTGACTTGACAGGACACAACAACAGTTCCTCTAAATCTAGCTAGACTTCAGAATCTATTCAGAAAACTCATAATCTTGCAATTTTAATTCCTTATAGCCCACTCTTAATACCTAAATGTTTTAGTTTGGGTTCTCTAGAGGAGCAAAACCAGTGAAATATATGTACATATAATTATAGCAAGATTTACTTCAAGGAAATGGCCCATGCAATTGTTGGTGTTGACAAATCCAAAATCTGCATGTCAAGAAGCAGGATGGAGTATTCTGCAGGTTTACATCTCTTGAACCAGAGGTTATATGATGAGAAATGTGCAGGTTTGAGGTAGCATGAGCTATGCCAGAACATCCATTTTTATTCTGGAAGCAGGCCACATCTCAAAAGAAACTCCCTTTTCAACTACTTGAATGATCGCATCAGAGCACATCATGGAATATGATTATATTATATTACATTATGGAAAAACAACCAGTAAAATGTCTGTCAAACCACTGAGAATCATCGCCCAGCTAAGTTGACATGCAACATTAACTATCATATTGATGTTGATTTCTTTATATTTATCATATGTGTGTAATTCTTTTGCCATCTTGATATCTCAGCCATAGCCTCTTTAAATGGTTTTAAAGTGTGTGTTCCAATATTTTTACTTTCTAAAAAATGTATATGAGTGTGCATTATTGGAAATGGAAATAACAATTATATCTTTTTTTTTTTCTTTTGCCTCCTATACCTTCTGTTAATTTTTTCTTGGTGAATCCAGTCAGTCAAATAGTAGACCTTCTCAGTTTATATTCCATTTCTTTTGGCCTCTGTTTCATATTTTCCATCTTCTTATATTTTTAACTGAATTCTGCATAAATTCTTTAGATATATTTTATAGTTCACTAATTATCTCTTTGTTGTTGTTGGTATGTGCTGTCGAGTCAGACCTGACTCATAGAGACCCCCCTTGGGTTTCCGAGGCAGTATCACTACAGAAGTAGATTGCCCAAACTTCCTTCCAAGGAGTGGCTAGTGGGTTTGAACCACCAGCCTTCTGGTTAGCAGTCAAGTGCCTTAGGCACTACGCTACTAGAGCTCCTATCTTCCATTTAATAGGATCATTATTATTACACTGAGTATATGCCGAGTTTCATTTTTCTATTACGTCTATTGCTTCATGATAGCTTCTTGTATAATGCTTTTTTAAAATTTCATCCTTTTTTTTAACATTCTGTGCTTAAGTATTCTACATTTTGTGCCTGACAATGTATACATCTGTAGTCATCGGAGTTCTTTTTTTTTTTTCCTTTTATTGTAATTTAGGTGAAATTTAAAGAGCAAATTCACTTTCCATATAGCAGTTCACACACATTGTCTCATGATATTGACTACAATTTACCCCAATGCAACAGCTCCCCTTCCACTCCTCCCGGTAGTTACCTCTTCCCTGTGTCCATTTGTGGTGTAGTAAATTACTTAGTGTGGCTTTTCTACCCATAAGTCTTTGTAAACTCCAAAGTGGGATTCTCTATGAGCAACTGAGGAGCTCCTGATTGCTGAACTTGTCCACCTGGAGTATTTCTGTTGGGAGTGGCACAATACAATGTTCTGGGAGGTTCCCACTCCCTCTCAGGTGCTTAGAGTTCTGATGCTGTGATTGGCTAGTTTTGACCACCCTGCCGAGCTCAAAAGGAGACCTCCTAGAGGCAGAACGCTCTCTGACTGCTGGTGGAGGAAGACGTACTGCTGAAAGAGACACGGGCTCCTGAGACACACATTGCTGGGAAAGAGACGCAAGAGACACGCATTGCTGAGTGAGATGCTGAGGGGCCAGCACTGCTGGGAAAGAGACTGTGAGAGACTGTTGGCTGAGGGACGGTGGGCTGGGAGAGAGACTGAGCATTTTTCCTGAACTTGAATTGTAGCCTGTGGTGCTTCCCTAATAAACCCCATAA
>NW_006922401.1:492135-496232 GCF_000298275.1 Orycteropus afer afer
TTGTTGCATCTAGATGGCTGCTTGCAAGCTGTTAAGATCTCAGTTGCTACTTGCCAAAGTAGGAGGTGGAACAATGTTTTGTGTAGTATGTTATGACAATTGAGCTTGATGTCCCCTGCGACTATGGTCCTGAGCCCACAGGTTCAACTACTTACTCCCTCTCGGTAAGTAGTCATTGGAGTTCTTAATATGTTGTTTCTCCTTTTTGCTGACTCAAAATCATAGTAACTTGCTTTCTCAAATGTTTACTGTTCTTAGTGAGATCATGGTTATTTTTAATCTGCAGATATCCTGTTACAATTTAGGGAAACTTTTCACTAATTAGAGTTTATTTCCACTTTATAGCCAGTGAAGGCCATTTATCCTAGGAAAATCTTGCTCCCTGCTAGAATGTTTTGTTCAGAGTAGAAATCTCAAGACAATAATTTATAATCCTGATCTTACCATTTTCTTTCTTAAAGCTCTCTCAAGGGTTATCACAAAATATCCAACCCCAAAACTTGTATTACTCATGCCTACAATAAGAGTCACCAGTGAAAATTTAAGTAACTATTTTCCATGGTATGGTATAAACTAACATTGACACATTTTGCAATAATAACTGCATTATCACTACCTTTATATCCAACCAGGTCACATAAACAATTTTGAGGGTTTATTGTTTATTATTTAATTGCAATGATTTCTAATATCAAACACTCTTTTTGCCAATGCCCATTTCAAGTGATAGAAATCACTTCATGTATTTTAAGCAAAAGTGAATTTTGTACAGTGAATGAAGCATTAATGATGTTGCTGTAAGAGCTGGAGGATAAAACTCTATGAAATCTCCAGTAATGACACTTCATACTCTTCAAAACAGATGTCACTATTTTATCAGAATGGTGTGGAATCAAGGGTCTACCTCTCAAAGTATGGACTATAAAATAACACCCCTGTTGCCATGACCGAGATTTGGAATACTGATAAGGAAACTATTATTACTTTCACCACTATTGTAATTGTCTAGACACTGGTATGTGGAATCTAGCTACTATGATAGCCACTATTTTTCTCAATAGCCATGACTTTAATGACTGGATTCAGAAATGCTGTCTGGACATTATTGCTGCTGTAACTAACACTGGAATTAAACAATGACATCTGCACAGTCATTTGTTCACAATTAGAAAATTGCAAAAGCCATTGGAGAGGGCCTATGCTTTATTCCTGCCTTCCAAATTATATATGAGTGTACCTTTGCTTGAATAACTTCTTTTAGAAGAATCAGCACAAGGCTGGTCCCTATCAGGCAGAAGTAAAAGATGTCTCAATTATCCAACTTTTCCAAACTGCTGTGCCACTCCATCATCTCTAACACCAGCTCCTCCTTCTCCCCTCAGTAATCTCCCTCCTATCTTAGGGTTCCATATTTCATTGAAACATCCCACAGAATTCACAAAATGCCAAGGAAACAGCTCACATGGTTGTGGAGCCTGGGAGCCTGGCAAGTCCCAAGTCCATGGGTAAGTCTGGAGGAATCTCCTCACATGCATGGTTGCAGGGGCTGGCTAACTCAAATCAGCAGGTCAGTCGGCAGGCTTCTATCTCAAGTCCAGGCATGAAATGATAACAAGCCAAATGCAAGATGGGAGCAAAAGAGAGCAGTTTCCCAGAACATTCACATTCCCAGAACATTCACTTTCCCAGAATATTCATACCCTCAAGGAAACTGTTTTGGTTACCTTTAGCTGCTCTGAAAAGAATATACCACAAATAGGATGACCTTAACAAACAGGAGTTTATTCTCTTACAATTTGGAGGCTTTAAGTCCAAGTTCAAAGTGCCAGATTCTAGGGGTTGGGTGAAAGCCCCTCAGCCTTGGGCTTCAGCTCTGCCTTCAGCTCTCAACCCACTGAAGCTAGAGGTTTTTCTCCACTCAGACAGCTGCTGGCTGCTGAGGCTGCCAAGCTCAAGGTTGACAAGTAAAAAGACACAGTCCCAATATTACCAAATCCCACTGGCAGGCCATTAATTCAAGTCCAGTGTATGTCCCCAGGTTGGCAGAGCATGGCACGCTGCTGAACAATGACATGGCTACATGCAGGGTTCAAGGTGCCATAAGCTAGAGACCATTCCCATTCCCAAGGTTTCTCTTTACATACTGGAAGCAGACCGCATCCCAAAGGCAGCTACTCAGCTGCTTGTGGTAGATCCCACCATGGAGTTAATAGTCAGTCTCATCTTGGGGAAGAACTAACACCAGCTGCCCAGCCACTCAACCAGACCCAGCCAAGTTGACACACAAAGACATAACTACCACAGAAACTAAGGATAGTGAGTTGAGTCATACCTTTCAGCAAGACAGGACTCAAGATACATCCCAACCTAAACAAGCATAAACCAAACCCATTGCCATTGAGTTAATTTCAACTCATAGTGACCCCCACTGGGTTTCCAAGGCAGTGAATCTTTATGGAAGTAGATTGCTTTGTCTTCTTTCTTTGGTGTGGCTAGTGGGTTTGAACCACCAACCTGGCTAGCAGGCTAATGCCTTAGACACTGCACCACCAAAGCTCCTAAATGGGAATAGAAACTCAGATTTACAGCACATCCCAAAATGGAGAATGATGGCTAGACGGGCCATATTAAGCAATCCACTGCACTGCAAGCTTATTGGCAAAATTATATTTGATTGTGTTTTCTATTCTCACATGAGAATTTGTCATAAACAGCAGTTTAAAACAATAGCCATATTTTTGAGCTTACAGTCCAAAATTCTAGCATGATATGGCTGGGTCCTATAATCAGGGCGTCAAAAGGCTGGAATCTAAGCTGGGCTGCTTTCTGTTCTGGAGTGCCTGGGAAAAAATCCAATCCTAAAATCGTTCAGGGTTTTGGCTGACTTTAGTTGTGAGATTAAAGGACTGAAATCTCCATTTCTTTGCTTCCTGCCAGCCAAAGGTCACTCTCAGTTCCTAGAAGCCACTCTCCAGTCCTTGCACCTGTCCCAATCCAGCATTAAAGCCAGAAATGGCAGGTGTGTTGAATCTTTCTTCTACTTCAAATCTCTCTGACTTCCTTTTCTGCTACTAGCTGGAGAAAATTCTCTGCTTTTAAAAGACTCACTTCATTGGGTCAGATAATCTCTTTACATTAAGGTCAACTGATTTGGGACTTTAATTACATTTGTAAAATCCCTCTACAGCAGTACTTAGATTAATTTTTGATTAAATAAACAGGGAATGATAATCTTGAGGTGGGGGACTCAACTGAAATTACAAGGGATTTTTGGATTTTTTTAAGCTTATCAATTGATATCACACTAAAAATAACACTAAAAGGAATTGCAATGGTGTCATTTGAACATATCCAACACAGTAATTTAGGAAAAAATAATAAATAAGTTTTAAAGTTGAATATTTAATAAATTTCAATTTCAGAACAGTTAAATTGTAGGGTGAATGAATGATGAAAGAAGAGACAGGAAATGAGCACCTCAATGTGGATTGACAAATTATGAAGGACCATGTATGAATTTATAGAGATTTTAATTTTTTATCTGCAATCAATGGGCAGCTATATAGAATAGACCTTAAAATAATAAATATTGATATGATATTGAAGCCAATATTAAAATAAATAAATTACAGCTCTTACCTTGGATTCACCACTTACTAATTTTATTTTCTCAGGCAAATAACTTTTCTGATTATCAATATTCTTATGTGGAATGAGGATAACAATAGCAATCTGTTATTTTTTAAAAGGATAAAAAATACAATACTTTTTAAGTGCATAGGATATAGAAAGAAATTTTAAATACTAGCTTTTATTGTCATTAAATATAACAGACTCACTTCCATGGATTGGCTCTCAGCCCAACAGTAGAAAGGCCTACATGCAGAACACCTATCCCAGGGTGATGCAACCACCTACTCTAGGGAAATGCACCCCTTAGAGCAATCAGCAATGAGACACCAGAGGGGCATAATTTGCATAGAGAGAAATCTCAACAAACAGGAATGCACAGATAAGAAGGGCACAGGGTTTTGTTCCACATTGTTCTTCTCCCTGTCTATCCAGGATCTCCTACAAAGATCCTCTTCCAAGTGGTT
>NW_006922401.1:497013-497732 GCF_000298275.1 Orycteropus afer afer
ATTTAATGTGTGTTTTTTAATGAAAACCCTCAAACCAGTGTAGGAGATAGTTTAAAATGGAGAAGAGATCAGAGGTAGTGAGGCAAGTTAGCAAAGGGACAGATAAAAGATAATAAAAATGTAAATTAAGACACTGCTGATGAGAATGAAGAGAAAAAATATAGAGCTGAGAAACATTTCAGAAGTAGATTTGGTATATCTGTTTTAATTTTTTTCATTCATAGATGTCCTCAACAAGTCAATTTGCTCACTAGGCTCAAAGACCACTCTATGGGTGACTATCTTCACCAAAATCCCCAGTGGGGAAAGAAACCACCAGTTGTTCCCTAATTATATTCTGTCTACCCAGATGAAATTCTACTTCATGCTTCTGTGGAAGGCCAAAAAGACCTCTTGCTGAAAATTGTAGAACTTTAACTATGTATTAATCAACTCACTGTCGTGGAGTCGGATCTGGCTCATAGCGACCCCTCCTTGGGTTTCTGAGGCAGTATCACTACAGAAGTACATTGCCCTATCTTCCTTCCAAGGAGTGGCTGGTGGGTTGAATCGCCAGCCTTCTGGTTAGCAGTCAAATGCCCTAGGCACTACACCACCAGAGCTCCTTAACCATGCATTGTTGTAGTTGTTGTTATGTGCCGTCGAGTCGGCCCCGACTCATAGCGACCCCTCCTTGGGTTTCTGAGGCAGTATCACTATGGAAGTAGGATTGCCCAACC
>NW_006922401.1:498121-504359 GCF_000298275.1 Orycteropus afer afer
TTTTACAATAGTGAACTAATACAATATTTGTCCTTCTGTGATTGGCTTATTTCACCAAGTTCATCCACGTTATGTGGTGTTTTTCAGATTCGACATTATTCTTTAGGATATTCATAGTATTCTATTGTGTGTATGTACTACAATTGGGTTATCCATTCTTCCATTGATGGGGATGTAAGTTGTTTCCATCTCTTTGCTATTGTGAATAGTGCTGTGATGAATATGGGTGTACATATATCTACTCATGCCCTGCCTCTCACTTCCTTAGGATATATACCTAATAATGGGATTGCTGGATCAGATATTTCTACCTTGAAATTTTTAAACAAAGTCCATACTGATTTCCACAGTGATTGTACCATTTTAAAATCCTACCAGCAGTGCCTCTCCACATCCTTGTCAGCATTTGTTATTTTCTTTCTTGTTGAACTTTGCTACTAGTGCTGGAGCAAGATGGTATCTGGTTGTTTTTGTTTGCATCTCTCTAATTATTAATGATCATGAACATTTCCTTATGTGTTTGTTGGTTGCTTGAATATCTTCTTTGGTGAAGTGTCTGTTCATATCTTCTGCCCATTTTTTAATTGGATTGTTTGCCTTTCTATTATTGATGTGTTGGAGTACTCCATAAATTTTAGAGATAAATCCTTTGTTCAATATGTCATTGCCAAATATTTTTTCCCACTCTGTAAGTTCTCTTCTTACTCTTTTGGAGAAGTCTTTTGATGCATATGGTAATTTAATTTGTAGAAGGTCTCACTCATCTAGTTTATCTTCTGCTGTTTGTGCATCATGGGTTATGCTTGATAGTCTATTTATACCATAAATTAGGATCCCTAAGTTTGTCTCTATTTTTTTTTCTTTGATGAACTTTACAGTTTTAGGTTTCACATTTAAGTCTTTGATCCATCTGGAGTTCGTTTTTGTGTATGGCATGAGGTATGGATCTTGTTTCATTTTTCTGCAAATGGATATCCAGTTTTGCCGGCACCATTTGTGAAAGAGATGATCTCTTCCCCATTTAATGGATTTCAGCCCTTTCTCAAAGATCAGCTGACCATCGGTTGATTGACCAATTTATGAGTTCTCAATTCTGGACTGATGGTTCAATTTCTTGGTTCCACTTGTCTGTGTGTCTGTCATTGTACCAATACCAGAATGTTTTGACTACTGTGACTGTATAGTAGGTTTTGAGAATGGGAGTGTGAGACCTCCTACTTGATTCTTCTAGTTCAGTAGTGCTTTCTTTATCCAAGGTCTCTTCCCTTTCCACATAAAATTAATGATTGGGTTTTCCATGTCTTTAAAAAATGTTGATGGAATCTTGATCTCCCGATTGAATGTATAGATTGTATTGAATGTATAGATTGTTTGGGTAGTACTGACATTTTCACAATGTTCTATGTTCCTGTTGATGAGCATGTTATGTTCTTCCATTTATGTAGATCTCTTATAGTTTCTTGAAGTAGTGTTTTGTAATTTTTTTGTATAGGTCTTTTTGTTCCTGATAAGATTTATTCCCAAGTATCTTATCTTCATGGTAGATATTGTAAATGGTATTGATTTCCTTATTTCCTTTTCAAAGACCTCTTTGCTGGTGTAGAGGAATCCAACTGATTTTTGTGTGTTGATCTTGTATCCTGCCACTATGCTAAATCTTTCAATAAGTTCCAGTAGTTTTCTTGTTGAGTCTTTTTGGTTTTCTATGTATAGGATCATATCATCTGCAAATAGAGATAGTTTTACTTCTTCTTTACCAATTTGGATCTTTGATTTTGTTTTCTTGCCTTATGGCCTTGTCTAGGACTTCCAGTACAATGTTAAATAGAAGTGGTGATAGAGGGCATCCTTGTCTGGTGCCTGTTTACAGGGGGAATGGTTTCAATCTCTTTCCATTGAAAATAATGTTGGCTGTTGGTTTTGCAAATATGCCTATTATTATGTTGAGGAATTTTTTCTTCTATTTCTATTTTTCGAGATTTTGTTTTAATTGGGAATGGGTGTTGGATTTTATCAAATGCCTTTTCTTCATCTATTGATATGATCATGTGGTTATTTTCCCTTATTTCCCTTATTTGATGGATTACATTGATTGTTTTTCTAACGTTGAACCACCCTTGCATACCTGGCATGAATTCCACTTGGTCATGATGCATTATTTTTAATTTTTTTTTCTTTTTCTGTTTTATTTTTCTGGAAGTGAATATCCAGTGTTGTCAGCACCATTTGTTAAAGAGACTATATGTTCCCCATTAATCGGTTTGGATGTTTGTCAAAGATCAGCTTTCCAGAGATGGATGAATTTACTTCTGCATTCTCAATCCTGTTTCACTGTTCTTTGTATCTGTCACTGTACCCATACAAAGCTGTTCTGACTACTATGGCTGTGCATTAGGCTTGAAACAGAAAGTATTAGGCGTCCTACTTTGTTTTTCTTTTTAGTACTGCTTTGCTTATTTGGAATATCTTTCCTTCCTATATAAAGTTGGTAATTAGTTTTTCCATCTTTTTAAAGGATGATTATGCAATCTGGATTGGCATTATATCTGTAGATTGTTTTGGGTAATATTGGCATTTTCACAATATTAAGTCAACTTGTCCATGTGCATGGCGTATTTACCAGTTTACGTAAGTCTCTTTTGGTTTCTGGTAGTAGTGTTTTGTAGTTTTCTCTATATAGGTGTTTTATACTTCTAGTTTAATTTATTAGTAAGTATTTCATCTTTTAACTGATCATTGTAAATGATATTGTTTCTTTGACTTCTTTCTCAGAGTTCTAATGGTTAATGTAAATGAATCTGACTTATTTTTTTATGTTGAATTTGTTCTCTGCCATTTTGCTTAATCTTTCAATTAGTTCTAGTAGTTTTCTTGCTAAATCTATGGGATTTTCCATGAGTAGGATCATGGCTAGAGGAGAGAACCAGGAAGAAAGAGAGGAGGTTTGGAATAGCTAAAGGAGACAAACTTGTCTGTCAGTTTATCTTACTGTGGTGGCTTGTGTGTCGCTGTGAAGCTGGAGACTAGGCCACCAATATTTCAAATGCCAGCAGGGTTACCCATGGTGGACAGGTTTCATCAGAGCTTCCAGGCTAAGACAGACTCAGAACAATGAAGAGGCCATCCACTGATCAAATAATTGGCCAGGGAAAATCTTATGAATAGCAGTGAAACACTGATATATTACTAGAAAACTTTATGAATAGCCCTGAAGCATTGCCTGATATAGTGTTGAAAGATGAGCCCCTCAGGATGGAAGGCACTCAAAATATGACTGGGAAAGAGCTATCTCCTCAGAGTAAAGCTGACCTTAATGATGTGAATAGAGTAAAGCTTTCAGGTCCTCCATTTGCTGATGTGGTATGACTCAAGATGAGAAGAAATATTTGCAAACATTGATTAATGGTCAGAACATGGAATGTACAAAGTATGAATCTAGGAAAATTAGAAGTTGTCAAAAATTAAATAGAGCACATAAAGATCGATAACCTAGGCATAATGAGTTGAAATGGACTGATTTTGGATATTTTGTGAATCAGACAATGATACGATCTACTATGCCAGGAATGACAAATTGAAGAGGAATGGTGTGGCATTCATCATCACGAAGAATGTATGAAAAGCTATCCTGAAGTACAGTGCTGTCAGTGATAGGATAATATCCATACACCCCCAAAGAAAATCAGTTAATACTGTTGTTGTCTTTAGGTGCCATAGAGTCATCTCTGACTCACAGTGACCAGCTGTACAACACAACAAAACACTGCCCGGTTCTGTGCCTGGCTCATGATCCTTTCTATACCTGAGCCCATCGTTACAGCCATTGTGTCAATCCATCTCGTTGAGGGCCTTTTTCATTGACCATCCACTTTAGCAAGCATGATATCCTTCTGCAGAGAATGGTCCCTTCTGACAACATGCTCAAAGTAGTTGAGATGAAGTATGGCCATTCTTGCTTCCAAGGAACACTCCTGCTGCACTTGTTCAAGGACTGATTTCTTAGTTCTATTAGCAGTCTGTAGTACTTTCAGTATTCTTCGCCAACACTACAACTCAAAAGCATCAAGTCTTCTTTGGTCTTCCTTACTCATTGTCCAACTCTCACATGCATAGGAGGTGACTGAAAATACCATGGCTTGGGTTAGTCTTCAAAGAGACATCTTTGCTCTTCATCACTTGAAAGAGGTTTTTTGCTGCTGATTTGACCAATGCAATGCATTGTGTGATATCTTGACTGCTGCTTCCATCACTGTTGATTGCAGAACCAAGTAATATGAAGCCCTTGGCAACTTCAATCTCTTCTCCATTTATTGTGATCCTGTTTATTGGCCCACTTGTGAGGATTTTTGTTTTCTTCATATTAAGGTGAAATCCATACTGCAAACTGTACTCTTCAATCATCATTAGTAAGTGCTTCAAATCATCCTCACTTTCAGCAAGCAAAGTTGTGTCATCTGTGTATTGCAGGTTGTTAATGAGTCTTCCTCCAATGCTGATGCCATGTTCCTCTTCATATAGTCCAGCTTCTCATATTATTTGCTCACCATATAGATTTAATAAGTATGGTGAAAGGATACAACCCTGATGCACTACCTTCCTGATTTTAAATCAAGCAGTATCCTCTTGTTCTGTTCAAACAACAGCCTCCTGATGTATGTAAAGTTTCCTCATGGGTACAGTTAAGTGTTCTGGAATTTATTCAAATTTACACACCAATCACCAAAGCCAAGGATGAGGAAATTGAAGATTTTTATCAACTTTTGCAGTCTTAAATTGACCAAAAATACAATTAATATGTGTTGATTATCGCTGGTGATTGGAATGCTAAAAGTTAGAAACAAACAAGAATCACCAGTAGTTGGAAAATATGACTTTGGTGATAGAAATAATGCCAGAGATCACATAACAGAATTTTGCAAGACCAATGACTTATTCATTGCAAATATCTTTTTTCAACAACATAAATGGTGGCTATACACATTGACTTTGCCAGGTAGAGTACACTTGAATCAGATTGACTACAAGAAACAATGGAGAAGCTTAATAACTTCAGCCAAAGCAAGTCCAGGAGCTGACTGTGGAACAGACCGTCAACTGCTCATATCCAAGTTCAAGATGAAGCTGAAGACAATTAAAAGAAGTCCATGAGAGCCAAAATATGACCTTGATTGCATCCCCCCTGAATTTAGAGACCATCTAAAGAATAGATTTGATGCATTGAACACCAGTGACCGAAAACCAGAGGAATTGTGGGATAGCATCAAGAATATCATCCATGAAGAAAGCAAAAGGTCATTAAAAAGAGAGGAAAGGAAGAAAGGACCAAAATGCATGTCAGAAGAGACTGCCATGTCACAAGTGGGCCTTGAATGGAGAGTAGTTAAAGCAAATAGAAGAAATGACAAGATAAAAGAGCTGAACAGAAGATTTCAAAGAGCAGCTCAAGCAGACAAAGCCAATTACTACAATGAAATATGCAAAGACCTGGAGTTAGAAAACCAACAGGGAAGAACATGTTCAGCATTTCTCAAGCTGAAAGAGCTGAGGAAAAATTTTAAGCCTCGAGCTACAATATTGAAATATTCTATGGGCAAAATATTAAATAATGCAGGAAACATCAAAAGAAGATGGAAGGAATACACAGAGTCACTATACCAAAAAGAATTGGTTGATGTTCATCCATTTCAGGAGGTGGCTGGCATATGACCAAGAACCAATGGTGTTGAAGGAGGAGGTCAGAGCTGCACTGAAGGAATTGATTAAAAACAAGCCTCCAGGAACAGATGGAATACCCACTGAGATGTTTCAATAAATGGATGCTGTACTGGAGGTACTCAGTCAGCTATGCCAAGAGATCTGGAAGACAGCTACCTGGCCAACTGACTAGAAGAGATTCCTATTTTTATCCATTCCAAAGAAAGGTGATCTCACAGAAGGAAGAAATTATTCAACAATATCATTGGTATCACACACAAGTATAACCTTAGTGAAGATAATTTGGAAATGGTTGTAGCAGTATATTGACAGAGAACTTCTAGAAATGCAAGCTAGATTCAGAAGAGGACATGGAATGAGGGATATCATTGCTGATGTCAGGTGGATCTTGGCTGAAAGCAAAGAATGCCAGAAAGATGTCTACTTGTGTTTTATTGACTATGCAGAAACATTTGATTGTGTGGATCATAACAAATTATGGATAACATTGAGAAGAATGGGAATTCCAGAACTCTTAATTGTA
>NW_006922401.1:505254-508803 GCF_000298275.1 Orycteropus afer afer
GAAAAAGGGGAAGGCCCTCAAGGAGATGGATTGACACAGTGGCTGCAATGATGGGCTCAGGTATAGCAAGGATCATGGGGCTGGCACAGGACCAAGCAGTGTTTTGTTCTGTTGTACAGAGGGTCACTATGAGTCAGAGACAACTTGATGTCACCTAACCACAACAGGATCATGTCATCTACAAATAGATATAGTTTTACTACTTCTTTGCTAAGTTGATTGCCTTTTATTTCGCCTTCTTTCCTCAATATCTGGCTAAGACTTCCAACACAATGTTGACTAGAAGTCATAATAAAGGGCATCCCTATCTGGTTCCCATTCACAAGAATAATAATTTCAGTCTTTCTCCATTGAGACTAGTGTTAGCTGTTGGTTTTGTTTATATGCATTTATTTATGGTGAGGAATTTCCTTTCTACTCTTATTTTGTTGAGCAATTTTTTGTTTTGTTTTGTTTTTATTGAGAATCAGTGTTGGATTTTGTCGAATACCTTTTCTGCATTGATTGATATGATCATGTCTCTCTATTCCCTTGCTTCATTTATGTGGTAAATATATTATGTTGATTGTTTTTCTAATATTGAACTATTCTTTCATAGCTGGAATGAATCTCACTTGGTCATGATGTATTATTTTTCTGATATGTTGTTGTGTTCTAATGGCTAGGATTTTGTTGAGAATATTTGCACCTATTTCATTAGTGTTATTTAATTTTCTTTTTTAGTGGTGTCTTTGCCTGCCTTTGGTATCAAGGTTATGCTTGCTTCACAGAATTAATTTGGAAGTATTCCTTCCTTTTTCATATTCTAGAATAGTTTGAGTACAATTAGTGTCAGCTCTTCTCAGAATGTTTGGTAGATTTCTCCAGTGAAGTCATCTGGGCTAGGGCTTTTTGTTGAGAGTTTTTATATGACTTGTTTAATTTCTTCTTTTGTTATGAATTGGTTAAAATTTTCTACCTCAATTTGTGTTAGTTTAGGTAAGTAGTGTGTTTCTACATTTTTGCAATTTCTTCTAGGTTCTTAAATCTGTTAGAGTACAGTTCTTCATAGTATTCTGATATTATCCTTTTTATTTCAGTTGTTTCTGTTGTGATATCACTCATTTTGCTTCCTAGTCATGTTATTTGCATCTTCTTTACTTTTATTAAATTTGCCAATTGTTTGTAGATTTTATTAAAACTTACAAAAAACCAACTTTTGGACTTGTTGATTCTTTCTATTCATTCAGGTAGGCACAGTGTTTCTCTAATTTTGAGAAGTCAAGCTCTGTCTGACACAGTAAGCATTGCTCTACTACTGTAGATCAAACTATTGCCAACCTTCTGTCCTTGTTCTTCTGGATGGATGTTGTAGCTTCTCTACTTGATCTGCTATGTGCATTTATCTCTTCAAGTTAACAATTCTGATGATAGCTTTTGCATGACAGTCCATATAGAATTACTCCTTTACCTTTATTTCACAATTTGTTAAATGAGTCCCAAAGAGGGTTTTTATACAACCATATCTCAAAGAGTATTTAGTGAAATATTTCTCTACAAGCTTCAAATAATCTAACTGGAGTTTGTCCATGAAAATAAAAATAATAATTCAAAACCAAACTCACTGCCATTGAGTCAGATTTAGCCCATAGCGACCCCTCCTTGGGTTTCTGAGGTGGTATCACTACAGAAGTAAATTGTCCAATCTTCCTTCTGAGGAGTGGCTGGTCGGTTTGAACTGCTAGCCTTCTGGTTAGCAGTCAAATGCCTTAGGCACTATGCCATACTAGATAATATTTCTTTAAAAAGGAGTTCTGGTGGCATGGTGCCTAAGGCATTTAACTGCTAACTGGATGATTGGCAGTTCAAACCCACCAGCCAATCCATGGAAGGAAGATGGGGCAATCTAGTTCCATAAAGATTTACCACCTTAATTCCAAGGATCACCTCCTTTCTGTTTGTCTTACTGGGGTATCTTGTATGTTGGTGGAAGTTATGCCACCAATATTTCTAATATCAGCAGAGTCACACATGGTGGACAGGTTTCAGTGAAGCTTCCAGACTAAGACAGACTAGGAAGAAAGACCTGGCAATCTACTTCTGAAATTAACAAGTGGAAACCTGTGGATCCGAACAGAGCATTGTGTGACTCATTTCTTTGGACGTATCATCAGGAAAGATCAATTGCTAGAGGAGGAAATCATGTTTGGTGAAGTAGAGAGCTAGCACAGGCAAGAGTGATACTTTGTGAGATGCATTGGGACAATAACTCCAAGGAGAGATTGTGAAGTTGGAGCAGGACTTGGCAATGTCATTCTTTTGTACATAAGGTGGCCGTGGGTCAGAGCCCACCTCACAACAGCTATATATCGATCAGTCTGTCTGTCTGTCTGTCTGTCTTTCTTTAATAGTTAAGGTTGTGTGTCAACTTGGCTTGACCATAATTCTAAATGGTTTAATTGTTATGATGTAGTCATCCCCCCGGATGAGATCTGATATAATGTATAATATCCATGAGCAGCCAATCAGTTGAAAGGAAATTTCCTTAGAGAATGTCCTGCTTCCAATATATATATGAACTTTCTGGGAAAATTATCTGGCTTTCTGCTGAATCTTGATCCTGTATCTAGCTCATCATCTTTTCTGGTTCCTGTACTTGAACCAGTGGCCTGTCATATTGCCTGCTGATCTTGGGACTCTTGCCTTTGCAGCCTGTGAGCCAACAATATGGCATTTTACCTTCCAAACATGGATTCATCATCCTCCGAAGTCTGCTACACTGTCTGCCAATCTTGGGTTCATCAGCCCCTGAAGCTGCATGAATGAGTATAAGCCTTCAACTTGAAATTGGATGCACAAACTTGGGGCTTGGCAACCTCTACAACTGTGTGAGCCATTTCTTTGAGATACATTTATCTATATGTAACTATATAAGCTTCACTGGTTTTGCTTCTCTAGAGAACCCAGCCTAAGCCATTTGGTACCGAGAGTAGTTCTAGAGAAACAAAATCAAAAGGATGAGTTTTCTGAATTAGTTCTTAAGTTGATTATTCATAAAGGCACTGGTGACTCTACCTCCATTAATAAAGACAATGCTGCTAATCCATGGCTTGAAGTGACAGTATTAATACATGAATCAGCACCACCAATATATCAATATCGGTGAGAAATAAGGCTTTTGGGGATAGTATATTTAATACCTCTCTGCAATGTTGTCAGAATGAGGAGTATAAGGAAGCTGATTGTCTGGTTCTACTTACGCTAGACAAAGTGGTGAAAGAATGAGATGAGCTCAGGGTTTTGGAATCACAGCCCAAATGCTGCATAAAATACCTCAATTGCTTCCAGTTGTGCCCTGAAATAAAGCTTTATTTCTTGAAGTAATAGAGCTGATACTGCTGAAACCAAACCCAGAGTCTTATCAAAAAGTGGCTGAATTACAATGCCAATTCAATTACCAACCTCTAATGTTCAAACCCACCAGCCACTCCTAGGAAGGAAGATGGGGCAATCTACTTCCGTAGTGATACTGCCTCGGAAACCCAAGGAGGGGTCGCTGTGAGTCAGGTC
>NW_006922401.1:509253-510836 GCF_000298275.1 Orycteropus afer afer
ATAACAGCATGATTTTTTAAATATGTACAAACAGAAACCTGGAGAATATGTGTGAGAATGGCTATTAAGGTTGTAAGATAATGAATGGTACAAGGAACATAATGTAGGGTCAGTCTGAGTTTACTGATTTGAGCCCACTAAGCACAAATTTTTCACTCCATGTTTCAGTTTGAGAGGTTAGGAAAGGATCTAACAGTTTATTTGATTGGTTACTGAAGCATGGATTATGCAGTGGCCTATACTAAGTCAAGTTGAAGTACTAGGCCTAATTTGGTACAATGTAGAATAAAGTATCAAAGGGGTTAGGGAAATTGGCATGTTAGAATGGATTTATCAGATTAGACCCACAGACCCACACCTAGAAAGCCCAGCCCACACACTTTTACCACTACTGTGAGGAGCAAATTTGTGAAGAGAGACCTATCATCCTTGATGACTGCTTTGATTACTATTTTATGTCAGCAAAACTTGACAGTGGGAACTGCCCTAATTGAATGAAGACACCTAAATACAATGGGACTTATCAGACTCCAGGGTGGTAGGGATCAAGTGACAGCACTTAATCAACAAAGACAAATTGTGTGTGGTTATTGTAATGAACAGCAGAGTCAAAGAAGTAATCAGAATAGTGTGACTCATATGGACCTATGTTGTTGGTACTTAGGCATGATGTCCCTGGAAGTGAAATAGATGGGAAATATATTAAATATTTACTTGATCTGTACAAGAGGAAGAATAGTAGGTCAAGTGAAAAGCAGTTTAATTTGAATTGCCTGAATATAGAAACATAGTCTCTCAGTCAATTACCAAACTTGAGCCAGTTTACAGACTCACAATACCTTGAATGAAGGCAAGGCCAGATCTCCTTGAGCAAGGACCCCACTACAGTGCCAAAATTTTATACTGTAAATCTTTCTTCCAGCCTTCCTTAAAGATATCTATGACCTTTTACAAGAGTGACTGTTCATTGGGGAAAAGGAAATAATCAGACTTTTCAGGGATTACTGGATACTGGCTCTTAATTGACACAAATACCAGGGACCAAAAATGTCACTGTGGCCCACCAGTCAGAGCAGAGGAGTATTGAGACCAATTTATTTAAGAAGTTGTAGCCCAGGCCCATCTAACAATGGGTCCAGTGGGTCCCCCGAACTCATCCTGTAGTGATTTCCTCAGTTCCAGAATGCATAACTGGACCTGGCAGCAACTGGCAGAATTCCTATATGAGATACCTGACATGTGAAGTTAGGATTATTGTGTTAGTAAAAGCCAAGTGGAAACCATTAGCATTGTCTTTATCTAGGAAAATAGTAAACTAAAAGCCACTCCACATTCCTGGAGGGATTGCAGAGATTAGTGTCACCATCAAGGAAATGAAAATGCAAAGGTGATGATTCTCAAATCATCCTCATTTAATTTGCCTATTTGGCCTGTGAAAATAACAGCTGGATCTTGGAGAATAACAGTGGATTTCTGAAGCAGTACCTTTACAGAAGTAGATTGCCCAGTCTTCCTTCCGAGGAGTGGCTGGTGGATTTGAACCACCAGCCCTCTGGTTAGCAGTCAAATGCCTTAGGCACTAC
>NW_006922401.1:511056-512014 GCF_000298275.1 Orycteropus afer afer
CACTCCTCAGAAGGCAAGTTGAGCAATCTATTTCCGTAGAGATACCGCATCAACAACCCATGGAGTGGTCACTGAGTTGAATCAACTCAATGGTGGTGAGTTTTTTGTTTGTTTGTTTGTTTGTTTGTTTTTCCAGTCCACAGGGACCTGTACTGACTTTCTTTTCTACACGACATCACACTCATCTATTGCACTGATGACATTGCAATAGATTGAACACAGTTGATTGAACACAGTAAAAAAGAAGTATCAATGACTCTAGAACTATCAATGAGATATTTGTGGGTTGCAGGGTGGGAAATTAACCCAATAAAAATTAAGGCACCTTCCACCTCAGTGAAATGTCTAGAGGTCTAGTGATGCAGGGCATGTGGAGATATTCTTACTACAATGAGGGATAAGTTATTGCATCTGGCCCCTCCCATAACTAAAAAGGGAGGCAAAATGTCTGGTGTGTCTGTAGGTTTTAGAGGCAACATGTCCCTTATTTGAGTGTGCTACTCCAGTCCATTTAGCATGTGACTCAAAGAGCTGCTAGGTTTTATTGAGGCCCAGAACAATAGAAGGGTCTGCAACAGGTTCAGTCTGTCATGCGAGCTGCTCTGTCACTTGGGCTATATGATCTGGCTGACCCAATGGTGCTTGACGTGTCAGTGTCAGACAGAGATGTTGTTTGGAGACTTTTGCATGTCTTACTGGTGAATTATAGCACAGACCCTTAGGATTTTGGAGCAAAGCCCTGTCATCTTCTGCAGATAACTATTTTCCTTCTGAGAAACAGCATTTCACTTGCTATTGGGCCTTAGTAGAGATTGAACACTTAACCATGGGCCACCATTTCCCATGTGACCTGAGCTGAATATCATGAACTGGGTGGGTGTTTTTTAATCCACAGAGTCTTGAAGTTGGGCAGGCACAGCAGCACTCCATCATTATATGGAAGTGGTATATAAGAGAG
>NW_006922401.1:513044-514301 GCF_000298275.1 Orycteropus afer afer
TTCTTTTTCTTTGTTTGTTTCTGTTTAGGTGGTTCTTCTGTCTGGGAAAGAATGAATAAGTAAAGTCATTTAATCATTTTCATTCTAGGTTTCAAATTATAATTTTGATTTATGTGGAATTACTCAAGAGGCAATTTGTATGCAAAGGAAGAAAAATCAGATTTTCTTTCTTGGTCTTTCTATGATTTATCAAACATTTACTCTTCATGTTACTTAGATGTGAACTATTTGTTGTTTAGACAAATGACAGGCCTATAAAACAGCAAGTATCAAAAATCTGCTTTGAGAAACAACAGAAGACAGACATAGAGTAATCCCTCACAGACAGCCAGACTCTCTCTTGTGGGAGAGAGATCCAATGGATCTGCTGATTCAGGAACATAGTACTGGGGACACCAGACTCAATTGGCACAACAAAATACATAAAAATCTTGTTCCTCATCCTATCTTGGTGAGTAGTGACTAGGGTCTTAACAGCTTTCAAACAGCCATCTGAGATGCAGTAATGGTCTCCTATCCTCAGAAGTGAAGAAGAATGCAAAAAAGAAAGAAAGAAAAACAAGGGCACTTGTAAGCTATCAGCCCTAGGACACAATGGCCCTCAAGGCCAGAAGAACTAGATGGTGCCCGGCTACCAATGCCAATCACTCAGGAAAGGATCAAAACTGGAGATCCTGGATAGAGTGGAAGGAAAAATGTGGAATAAAATCCAAAAACACAATAATGACCAGAATTACTGGTCAGATGAAGTCTGGTGAGACCCCAATATTATGACCCTGGGATGCATTTGGGGCCTGAGATAAAATTCACTCCCAGAGTCAGGCTCTCAGCCCAATAGTAAACAAAATGTACAAACAGACCACTCAATCCAAGGTGATGCACCCACATACTCTATGGAAATATACTCCTTGGAGCAATTGACCACGGGGCACCAGAGGAGCAACATTCACATGGAGGAAATGCAAGACACACCAGACTGCCTAAATATGAGGGGAAGGGGGTGGTGGTTATTAGGCAGGGAGGGGAGGTGACTGGGTTAGGGTTGGGGATGGAAAATGGGGAATTAAACCAAATGTACACTAAAAGAAAAAAAAAACAAAAAACCTTACTGCCGTCGAGTTGGATCCTACTCATGATGACCCCTCCTTGGGTTTCTGAGGCAGTACCACTGCGGAAGTAGATTGCCCAGTCTTCCTTCCGAGGAGTGGCTGGTGGGTTTGAACCACCAGCCTTCTGGTTAGCAGTCAAATGCCTTAG
>NW_006922401.1:515331-524085 GCF_000298275.1 Orycteropus afer afer
ACATTAGGTAGATACACTCCTTGGGGAGATCAATCATGGAAGAATAGAAGGGTTGTGTATGCACAGAAGGCAGCTTGGAGGGCAGGAGTGTATAGGAAGGAAGGACACAAGGAAGAGGTAACTATGGGGAGAATGTGGGAAGAGAGCTGTTGCATTGTGGGAAGTTGCAGTCAATGTCATGAGATGAAGTGTATGTGAACTGCTTTTTGAAAAATGAATTTGCTCTGTAAACTTTCACCCAAATCACAATTTAAAAAAAAAAATCTGCTTTGATTGAATACAATTAATGGTTTATATTAACTATAGGACAATGGAAAGTGGGAAGAGAAAAGAAGGTATACATAAAAGAATAAACTTATTTTTTTCTTTTGTAATTGATCTTTTTTATGTTATTATGTTGTTGTTGTTAGGTGTCATTAACTCAGTTCCAACTCATAGTGACGTTATGTAGAACATAATGAAGCACTGCTCAATCCTGCACCGACTTCACAATCATTGCTATATTTGAGCTCACTGTTATAGCCACTGTGTCAATCCATCTTGTTGAGAGTCTTCCTTTTTTTTTCTGATCCTCTACTTTACCAAGCATGATGTCCTTCTCTAAGGTATTATTTATCATGTAAATGCTAATTGATAAGCAAATTGAGCTTATTTTTACCTAAAAGTAAAATAGGCTCTGCAAAGTTATCTTTTTGTGGTTCTTCACAGTCTAGGAGATTACCTAAGTAAAGATGCCTCTAGGAACAATTTTTCCCCCATAAAGATGTGTAAGGAGTTTTGGTGTAGTAGTGGTTAAGGCATTTGACTATTAACCAAAAGGCTGGTGGTTCAAACCCACCAGCTGCTTCAGGGAAGAAAGATGAGGCAGTCTGCTTACATAAAGATTTATAGGTTTAGAAACCCAATGGGAGTTGCTGTTGTGTCAGAGTCAACTAGATGGCAGTGAGTTTGTTTTTTTTAATAAAGATATCTATGTGAAACAATGAAATTGCCAGAATCATCATGACTATCATCCATGAAACTAAATATCTATGAATACATATACTCAACGAGGTTTTGACAAAAAGAAAGAAGATGGAAACGGCTCAGTTCTAGATACTCATTACATCTGAGATAAGGAAAACACAGGAAAAAAAATCCATTTATGTTGTATTCATATAAATGTGGATTCCTTTACTGTGCAAGCTTGCTATAATATAATTCTGATATACTTTCAAAATATACCTCAGCTATTTCCCTTCTTATTTATGCCAGTATTGTTGATAAAATATGGTTGAGAACAGTGAAATCACGCTTTTGTTTTGTTTTGTTTTGAGAGGGTTGTTCAGTCACAGTGAACTATGTTTAAATCCTTGCTTCACCAGTTTCTAAATCTCTAACTTGGAATATGTTACTTAGCTTCTGTACGCTTCAGTTTCCTCATTGAAAATAATAGAATTTATTTTGCAGAGTTGTGAATATGAAGTGAGAGAAATAAAATCTATTTACATACTCAGATGTTACACAATTGTTGTCATGCTCCATCAATCGCCTCACATTCCTGGCAGCTAAAATCCATACAAAAGATATTGCAGGGACTATTTCATTTAGAAGTATCCCTTGCAATGCAATGGTTACATGCTGGGCTTCTAATTGAAAGATTGGTAATTCGAACCTACCCAGTGACTCTATGGAAGACAGACCTGGCTACCTGCTTTTTAAATATTACAGGCCAAACAAATCCCTATGGGGTGGTTCTACTCTGTCACGTAGGGTTGCTGTGAGTTGGAATTGACTCAGTGGAATGCAAAAACAACAACAAAAAGAACTTTCATTTGTACATTATTTTTTTTCTCTCCAGAAAGTCTGAATTTTTATTTATATTTCTGTTCATATTTACATTATTTGACAATTGTTCAGTGATTTTTTTTACATAATATAAAATTTAGAGATATTAGTTTGAAGCCTTATGATTTTTACCACACTCATCCTCCTATAATTTCCATGTTTGTCTTCAAGAAACACATTTTATTTCCCAACACCTGCCTTTGAAAATGAAAACAATTGGTATTTTCCTCTCAGTGATGCTGAATTTAGGTTATTGTCTCAATAGATTTAAGCTATCTCTAAGCAGTATGTAGTTTATAATTTTAAAATGCCTAATATAAAGGAGAAAACAAAATTCCTCTCCAGTAAAACATTTAACAAGAAGAGAAGATGATAGTCAGAATATACATTTTCTGTATTGAAAAAAGCATTGACATCAATCACAAATTAAAGCAATATATACCTGTAAGAGATGCTTTTAGAGTAAAAGGTTAGGTAAGCAGAATAAAAGTTGGGGTGAAGATTTATTAAATAAAATAATAATAATAACACAAGTACAAAGTATAATTTCTAAAATAGGATTTAAATAAATCCTAAAAGGTATATAATTTAATATCACAGATATAAATGCAATAGAAAATAATTTTTAAATTTGACTGTATATTTCTTAAACAATACAACAAAACACAAGAGAAATGGATACAAATGCATGGGAAATAAAAACAAGAGACAAAGTTCAAGTATATATATTAACACTCCGGAAATGATTAGCTAAAGAATAAACTTAAATTATGATTAAGAGGACAATTAATAAATAGATAACATTTAGTTTAGTTAGGATAGAAAAAAATGAACTATATTTCCTGCAAAATATATCTATACATTTCATTGAAACAATCATGTTAATAGGCCTCTAATAGATAGCAAAGAGATCCTTACGTGTAATATTTTCAGGCTGCAATATAATAAACAAATATAAAATGTGTCCATAATTATTTAAATATATAAGCATTTCAACATACTCATCTAATAACCACAGTATTAGCAAAGAAATAATAATATATTAATAAACACACTTTTAAATAAGAAAATTACAAGCAGGTGTTGACTGGTTAGTTCAATGCACATTCATTCATCAATCACTTCATGTTCTGACAAGGCTTATTTTGTTTATAATTTCAAATATGGGGCTGCAATTGGAGTTCTTCTCACATCGCCTCTCCTGTTTAAAGCATATCCATAACGTGTCTTCTAAAATTTCCTGCTTCAGTTTCTTTAAACAGAAGCAGTAATTCATATATCCCGTAAATCAATCTGATGCATAAACTTTTTAGATTGTTATGATTGTTCCCAAGTCTTAAAGTTGTCTCAACAACACTTAATTTTATAGCAGTTACTTTTAGCATCTCTCTCCAGTTAAGTATTTCCAAAATATTCAAGTTAGTTTTCATAGAAATAGGTCTCTTTTTGCAACTATATTTCCCAACTTTGCATAATATCATTTGTGTATTTACTATCAATGTGAAATAATAAATAAGTACTATAGAAAAAGTTTAATAATAAACTCAACTCACTGTATATAACCATAATGTCAATCTGTTCTCAGCCACATCTGTGCCACTTTTATACAGGCCCAGAGAATCTTGTTTGCTTATTCTGTTCTACGTCCAATTAGACTCTCCCTTCACTTGTGTCAGTTGTCTACTATACTAGGTAAGATTTCATCTGCCTAGAAGTACCAAATAAATCCAATAATTGTAGTTTAAATGAGTAGGAGTTTTCTTTTTTAATAAGTATGGAGTTAGGCAGTCCAGGACCTTTGCAGCTGAGAAAGAATGTTAGGAAGGACTGATTTATTTTTCTTCTGGCTTTGTTGTAGTTGTTGTTGTGTGTCATGGAGTCAATTAAGACTCATAGCAACCTCATGCGACAGAGTAGAAATGCCCCTTAGGGTTTACTAGGCTGCAATCTTTATGAAACCAGATTGCTAGATCTTTCTCCCACAAAGCCTCTAGGTGGGTTTGAACTGTCAGCTTTTTGGTTAGCAGCCAAGTGCTTAAGAATTGCAACACCAGGGCTCCTTCTTTTTACTTTACCATCCTCAAAATATATTTTTGTCCCATTGTTTTCAATGTGGTTGATACACCTCCAAAAAAGAGGAAAAGTGAAAGATGAGGGGCGAAATGTCAACAAGACACCGTTGAGTCTGCCTTTCAAAAGAATTTCCAAAGACCAATCTAAACATCTTACTTATGCTTTATTTATTAGAACTAAGTCATATGGCCAGGCCCATTAGCAAAAGAGTTTGATGAGATGAGTGTTTTAAGTGTACAACCTTTAAAGAAAAGTAATGTAGAAGTGAGTTGAAGTGAAAGTAGAAAGGGTTTTTGAGTCATCGTTCTTCAGTATCTCCTATATTAATCCACAGAAAACATGGTGAATTTTGGACAATTTGTTGTTGTTGTTGTTAGGTGCCATTGAGTCAGTTCTGACTCATAGAAACCAGTCCTGCACCATCCTAACAATTGTTGCTATTGTGGCTGCCCATTGTTGCAGCTACCGTGTTAATCCAACACATCGAGTGGCTTCCTCTTTTTGGCTGACCCTCTGCTTTACTGAGCATAATGCACTTCTCTAGAGTCTGCTCCCTCCTGACAAAGTCTCACCGTCCTCACTTTTAAGGAACATCTCAACTGTACTTCCAAGACAGATTGTTCATTCTTCTGGCAGTCCATGGCATAATCAATATTGTTCACTAGTGCTGTAATTCAAATGCACCAAATCTTCTATGATCTTATTGTCCAGCATTTGCATACATATGAGGGGACTGAAAATATCATGGCTTGTGTCAGGTGCACTTTAGTCTTCAGACTGACATCTTTGATCTTAAGCACTTTAAAGAGATCTCTTTCAGCATATTTACCCAATGCAATACATCATTTGATTTCCTAACTGCTGCTTCCATGCGTGTTGATTGTGGATCCAAGTAAAACAGAATGCTTGACTTCAATCTCTTCTCTGTTCATAATGATGTTACTTACTGGTCCAGCTGTGAGGATTTTTGTTTTCTTTATGTAGAGGTGTAATCCACACCAAAGGCTGTAGTCTTTGATCTTCATCAGTCCTCTTTGGTTTTAGCAAGCAAAGTTGTGCCATCTGCATATCACAGGTTGTTAATAAACCTTCTCCCAATCCTGGTACCACATTATTCAAATAGTCTGTTGTGGTAGTTAAGTTTGTCATTCAGTATTTTGCCCATAAATACTTCAATATTGCAACTCCAGACTTGATATTTTTTCCTATTCTTTCTGCTTAAGAAATGTTGATCATGTTCTTCCTTTTTGGTTTTATATCTCTAAGTCTTTTCACATTTCATTATAATATTTGTCTTTTGTAACCACCATTTGAAATCTTCTGTTAGAATCTTTAATTTTTTTTCCCATTTTCATTAGCTACTCCACATTCAAGAGTAAGCTTCAGAGTCTCCTGTGACATCCATTTTGGCCATTTCTTTCTTCCTTGTATTTTAATGACCTTTTGCTTTCTTCATGAATGATGTGTTTTGTGTCATCCCACAACTCAAATGTTTTTCCATCATTGCTTTTATTCTCCCTGATTACAAAATGAAAATTCCTCCTATTTGGGAAAATTCTTAATGTATCTGGAAGTTCTAGATTTTTTTTTAATTTCTAAACATGATGACTCTATAAAAAGCTTAACCATAATAACACCATCAGTCTAAAAACAAATAATATTTTGTCACTGTTCATATTTCCTCACTGATTCAATTTTTACCAGTTACTTAAATGAAAATGTAAATAATTTTTATACACTGAAATTATATATATTATCTCCCTTGTGTTTATTATGTCTCTTTTAAGCTATACTTTCATTTTGTTTTTGTTTTTTAGAATTAATCATATTGAAGCAGTAGAATCTGCAAAGTGGTAGGCCCACATAGTTCTATAGATTCTAAAGGAGAAAGTACCCATCAATTAATATGAGTCTTTTAGGCCTCTGAGGCCACCAAATGGTAAATAGTAGTTGAATATGTAGGTTGAGCCTTCTCTGTCTGTGACACTGTGAGAATATAAGACAATTAGAGGGATTTCAGCTGAGGAATAACAGTCTGATCACTACTAAAATAGCATCACTGGGGATGTATTTAGATTGATTCTCACTCCACCAGTGGTACAACAGCCAATTGTCAGGATATTCCAAAAACATTTCATGAGTCCAAGTGAACTAACAAATGAAACAATTGATTTATAAGAACCCAGCAGCCAGAAGAAGAGATTAGTGAAATGTATAATACATGTACAATGAGCAAGAGTGTCTGAGGAAAATAAATAAAATCTTGAGCATAAAAACAATAAATGGAACTTGAAGAGCTGGAATTATAGTTTCTTAGACAAACACTTTAATAAATGAATAAAAGATGGTGGCCAGTTATGAGAATCACATTATTGACATAATAGTTTTTAAGGTTTTAACCAAAATTATTGAGGTATAAATTACTTTATAACAAAATGCATAGATCTTAAGGGTTGATGCCAGTGAGTTTTGACAATTGTACATAGACCATCAAGACAGGACATTTGCATCAAAAGTTAAAAAATGACATATGCACACATATGTTCATTGTAGCACTGTTCACAATAGCAAAAAGATGGAAAGAATTGAAGTGCCCATCAACAGATGAATGGATAAGTAAATGTAGGATATACTTACAATGGAATACTACTCTGTAATAAAGAAAAATGAAGTCCCAAAACTTCTTACAATTTGGATGAACCTGGAGAACATTATGTTGAGCAAAATAAGTCAATCATAGAAAAAAATTGATTTTTTTGTTCATGCCCCCCAATATTTTCATCCATGCTTTAAGATAGTTGTTTTCTTACACAGATTTTTCTCTCTAAAGTAATTGAATATTTAAGGGTGACATTTTTTACTCTTTAGGGCAAACTGTTACTTAGTTTAAAGGTGATTTGAGGGAATAGTTTAAATTCCTAGAAGTCATAATTCAACGACAAACCCAAGATCGACAGGTAAAATGGCACATTTCCAAGATCAGCAAGGAATGCGGCAGACCACTGGTTCAAATCCAGGAACAAGTCCAAGATCAGTAGGCAACATGGCAGACCACTGGTTCAAGCCCAGGAGCTGGAGATGAATTATGTTCTTAATTTTTAAAAATTACATGACTAGGTAAATACATAGTAATTAATGTTCATTAAGGGTAAGAGCCTGGTGGCACACTGGTAGAATTCTCTGCTGCCAACCAAAAGTTTGGCACTGTGAACCCACCAGGAACATGCTGGGAAAGAGATGTGGTAGTCTGCTTCCATAAAGATTACAGCCATGGAAACCCTATTGTGCTGTTCTACTCTGTCATAGAGGGTAACTCTGCTGAGGCTAATGAACCCAAGATCTCCAGGTAAAATGCCTTATCAAGCAGGGATTTATTCTCTTACAGTTTGTAGGCTAGGAATCAGAATTCAAAGTACTGGTTTTAAGGGCTGGGTGAAGGCCACTTGACCTTAGGCTTCAGCTCTGCATCTTCTTCCAGGCCCATCAGAGCTGAAGGTTTTTTCTGACTCACACAGCTGCTGGCTGCTGAGGCTTGACAAACCCAAGATCAACAGGTAAAATGGCACAGTCCCAAGACCAGCAAAGAATGCAGCAGACCACTGGTTCAAATCCAGGAACAATTCCAATATCAGCAGGCAACATGGCAGACCACTGGTTCAAGTCCAGGAGCTGGAGATGAAGATTCAGCCAAATGCAGGATCAAAAATGTGGAGTATAAATTCAAACTCTTAAAGAATTCATATTTACTAGACCTACTGAGGCTAGATGAGTCTCTAAGACTATGGCCCTGAGTTGTTCTTCAAATTTTGAATTTAAACTATTCCCTGAAATCACCTTTAAACTAAGTAACAGTTTGGCCTAAAGAGTAAAAAAGTCACCCTTAAATATCCAATTACTTTAGAAAGAAAAATCTGTGTAAGAAAACAGCTATTTTAAAGCATGGATGAAAATATTGGAGGGCATGGAGATTAAGTAAACGGGAGTGAATCAGCTAGAAGAGATTTAAGTTAATGTTGGCACAATGTGAAGAACGTAACCAATGTCATTAATCATTATGTCTAGAAACTGGAATGGTAGCAGATTTTTCTGGGTATATTTTCACCAAAAATAAAATAAAATATAATAGAAATTAAAAAAGTAAGCTGTGTTCCTTTGCAATCAGTCTTCCCAACTCTTCCTAAGCAAAGACTGATCTACCGTCTTTCAATATAGTTTAGCTTTGTTTGTTTTAGAATTTAATATAAATGGAATCACACATACAGTCACCATGGTTTTCTGACTGACTCCTTTCATTTAGTATACTGCTTTTGAGATTCATTCTTGTTGTTTTTTTGCGTCCTTGGTATTGTTGTTAGCTGCTACTGAGTTGGTCCTTGACTCACAATGACCTCATCAATAACAGACGGAATGCTGCCAAGTTCTGTGACATCATCATGACTGATTGCACATCAGACCATTGTGATTCATAAAGTTCCATTGGCTGATTTTCAGAAGTAGATCAGCAGCCTTTTCTTCTTTGTCTTACTCTGAAAACTCTGATGAAGTCTGTTCAATATGATAGCAACACACAGACCCCAAATGACAGACTATCTGCAAATGAGGTGAATTGGCCAGGAATCAAACCTAGATTTCCCACATGGAAGGTGAGAATTCTACCACTGAAGCCCCAATGTCTCACATTATATATCAGTAGCTCCTTTTAATTGCCAAATGTAGTGCCTAAGGCATTTGACTGCTAACCAGAAGGCTGGTGATTCAAGCCTACCAGCCACTCCTTGGAAGGAAGGTTGGGCAATCTACTTCTGTAGTGATACTGCCTCAGAAACCCAAGAAGAGGTCACTACAAGCTGAGTT
>NW_006922401.1:524690-527548 GCF_000298275.1 Orycteropus afer afer
TGGTGTACCAGTCGCTAGGACTGATTGTTTCCATTAATTTTGGTTTTCTTCTTTCTTCTTGACGAGGAGAGACCCGTTGTTGCATCTAGATGGCTCTTTAATTTATCTTGTGTAAATATGTAAGAATGGAAATGTTGGATTTATGATAAGGAAATGTTCACCTGTGAAAGAAACTGACAAACTGTCTTGCAAACTGATGGTATAGTTTTATGTTATCAAAATCAATATATGAGACTTCCAGTAGCTGCACATCCTAGTTAACACTTGCAATAGTCAGTATTATCATTTTAATAAATCCAGTGGGTATGTAGTGATATCTCATTGAGTTTTAAATTTGTATTTATATTATGATGATTTTTTTTATTTGCTATTGGGCATTTATATATCTTATTTTGTCAAATATCTGATTAAACTTCTTGTCTATTTTTAATATAGTTGTATATCTTTCTTGAAGGATTTTCTTATATATTCTAGTACAATTGCTTTGACAGATGTACTCATTGTGAATATTTTCTCCTATTTTTTGGCTTTCTATTTATTTTCCTAAAAATGACTTTTGAAGAACAAAACTTATTTTTTTATGAAGTACAATTTATCATTTTTAAAATTTCATTTAAATTTGTGTCTTTTATTTCCTAAGAAACAATTGTGTGTGCTAAAACCTAAATATATATTTTTTTTCACAAGTTTTTCTATTTAAATACATAATTCATACCTGAATAATTTGTATATATGATGTGAGTAAAAGTCTGAGGACCTAAAAAAAGTCATAGAGAATAACACTAAAACAGCAATTATGAATATATTGCATATTGCTAAAGGATATAAGGGTAGCATCCCCTAGCCCCCTATAAATTCATGAGGGGGAGACAGACCCACCATCAGCAGCCTAAGGCTGATTACAGTGAGCCAGAAGTCAGATTTGCCACTATCCTTCAATCTTTTCACCAATGCTGACACCAACTGTTCCTGCCATAGCACTCACTACTTTTCGGCGGGGTTTGATAAATTGTTACAATGGCTACACGGAACTCACAGACAATACTCACAATTATGGTATTAATTAGGGAGGTAACAGGTTATAATTTAGGTTCAAGAACACTTAGGATATAATTCTTCAATCAGGACAGGCTACCCTCTGCCATGCCAGAAGGCACACCTCTCTTTGGCCCTTGGCCTCTTAACCTGGGCATCACACTGTTTGGGGGAACTGTTATAAAGCTTTTTTAGATCTGTTGATAGGTGCACCTAGGTGCATCCCTCTCTGCCAGCAAGCCTCTTGCTCAAAGGCACTCAGCTTTCTCATGCTGTGATCCAGCAAGCACACTGTTCTGTCTCATGCCATTCTCAGTTCTGTTGCCTTCTCTCTGCTGGCCTCTCTGCCAGTCTCTCTACTATTATCTCTGGCATCATCTTTGTTGTCATCTCAGCACAGAGATCTCAGGTCCAAGGACGTATTCCACTCCTGGTTCCTTTCTCTTGATGGCGGTAATATTTTCCCTCCTGCCTCTGGGTGGGCTCATTTTGAGCCTAATCAAATGACAAAACTTACCAATCCCCACATGAGGGTTCCATACACCTTATGTCCATGGTCACACCCCAACAAAGGCATCATGTACCTTATTTATATTATTACCAAACTATCCCATCCCCTTCATGGGCCACAAGTACCTTAGATTTATATAGTTCCATTCAGTCATTTGGTGGGAGTCACAAAGACCATGGCTAGAAGAGCCATATTAAATAATTCACCACACCACATATATGCTCAGGAAGGTAGAGGAAAGCATGAGTATATTAAAGACAGCCATGGCAGATTTTGAAAAGATACAAAATCAACTTCTGGAGGTGAAAAACTATAATATTAGAGATGGACAATATACTGCTTGAGATTAAAATCATATTAGACAGTACAGAAGAAAATGTTAATGAACTTGAAGTCATAGCAACAAAAAGTATGCAAAATTAAACACATAGAGGTAAAAACCTGAAAACAATGAGCTGTGGGTCAAATTCATATAGAAAAATATTTATATAATTCAGGGTCCAGGAGGAGAAAAGTTAAAAAAAATTAAAGTAATGATCAGTTTTTTTTTTCCAAATATATAAAAAAAAACTTTAAACTAACATTTCTTAACAGTGGTACTACCAAAATTTTCAACATGATATTTTTGGTGGAAGGCTGCCTTTTTCAGTTTAGGATAGTTATCAGTATCCCATTAGATGTCAGAATTACCTCCAATTCTGTGGCAACCAAAACTGCCTGCAGATATTTTCAAATGTTCCCAAGGGGCAAAATTCTACCTAATTGAGAAAAAGTGCTCTAAAAATGCATATTCAAAAAGTTGAACAAGCCTTAAATGCAAATATACATGAAGAAAACTATACCATAGCAAATCATAATCAAATTGTTTAAAACTACTGATAAAGAAAAAATTTAAAGGCAGCCAAGAATAAAAGAATTGTTATGTTCATAGGAACCAAGATATATATAGATGCTGAGCTCTCATCAGAAAAAATGCAAGACAGAAAACAATGGAACAATATTTAAAATTAAGAAAAAAGAAAATATAAAACCAAAATTGTCAATTTAGAATTCTACAACCAGTAAAAAAATCTCTGAAAAAAGAAAGAAAAAGGAGACTACAAGATAGCAGTCTATGGAAGGGGATCTATGTAGGAGATCCTTGATAGAGAAGGAGAACAATGTGGAACAAAACTCAAAATCATTTGGAGGAAAAAAAGGGGGGTGGGACCAGGTTTGCTGGTCTGATAGAGCCTAGTGGCACCACTGAGACTATGGCCCCTAACTGCCCTTCAGGTCTGGAATTGAACCCACACCTGTGGTTTCCAGCCAA
>NW_006922401.1:527694-529679 GCF_000298275.1 Orycteropus afer afer
GGAGCGGAGCTGTTGCATTGTGGTAAACTGTGGTCAATGACATGAGACAAAGTATATGTGAACTGCTGTATAGAAAGTGAATTTGGTCTGTAAATCTTCACCCAAATCACAATTAAAAAAAAAAAAAAGATAGCAGTCTAGGCAGATATATTATTCTGACCCTCTACAAAAAAACTCAAAAAAACAACAGAGATGCCTATCCCAGAGCTTAAAAGGAAAGGATAAAGAATTAGATCAAATACCGATGAGAGGAAGTGGCTGAATGAAAACAGTAAAAAAGGAGCAGTGAACTACCAATTTTCACAGCATGGCCATTTTGAATTATTACAAGCAATGTTCTGATCAGAGCAGGAAGGACTAGCTGCATTGGCTCCAGACTGCACTAGCACTCACATTGGTGATCACGCAATCACAGAGGTGTGTCCTCCCCTCTTACCTTGCACCACATCCTGGTGACCAAAGGTGTGGCCCTCCCCACTGCCACCCACCCAGCAGCTAGCCACATTCCCCTCATTGCTAGTGCTGTGCCACATTTTTTTCTTTGTCTGTTTAGTTCTTCTGTTGCTTCACATTTTTCTTTTCTTTATTCCTTTCTTCTTTTCTCTATTCCTTTTCCCATGCCATTTTTTTTTATGGATTCTGAAGAGTGAGAGCCCCTCCCTGACTGCCCAGGCAGTTAGCAACACCTGACTTTTCCCTTCCCTGGTCTGGTGGAGTGAACTCTATCCCATGCAGCCATCTTTGTTGGCTATCATTTTCTTTTCTTTTTTTCCTTGCTTCTTAGTTCTGTCTTCTTCTCCTATTTGTATTCTCTTCTATCTTCTCATTGTTTCTTCCACTTTACCCTCTCTTTTTTCCTTTCCTTTTCTTTTTGACTCCCCTCCCTCCCCATATTCACTCTCATCTTCCCCCTTCCTTCCATGATCAGTGGTGTGTACTCCCCTGTAGTGAGTTCCATGTTCCTGCAGTAGCTATGTTTGGTGACTAACATTTACACATTTTTCTTCATTCTTTCTTTTCTTTCTTTTTTCCTTTCTTCTCAGTCCTTCCTTCTCCCCTCTTGGTTTTCTTTTTCTTCCACTTGCCCCTCCCCACTTTTCTTCTTCTTGTTGTTTTGATCCATCTTAATGAGCACCTCACTTTCCACCACTTTCACATTCAATAGTGTCACCAGCGACTCTCCATATTCTGTAGTGTGTGTTCCCACAGAGTGAGTAGTACCACATTACCATCACAACTATGTTTGGTGGCTACCACTTGGGCCAATAATGTGATGCATTTTGTTTTCATTTTTCTTCTTTTTATCTTTTCCTTTTTCTTCTTCTCAGGTCTCCTCTCTTCACCTTTTTTTCCCTCTATCCTCTCCCTTTTTTTTTTTCTTTCTGTCTTTCCCCAGCAGTTGTGAGCCAGTAACCCTTTCCACCCATATCCACCCACATCCAATCACAGACAGCAGCCAACACCTGCACAGACTGCCTTAAGTTGCTCTGCATGATCAGAGACCAGAGTCTCACACCCACACTCCCACTTGGAGACTGGTGGTGAGCACCCCAGTGCTGTTAACCTAGTTAATGCAGTACCACATTTGCCTTGTTATCCAGATAAAACAGAATAAAAAAAAAATCAAGGTGAAGAAAACCAACATACAATCAACAAATGAATAAAATAACACTATAGTGTATTAGACATAAGAGACAACTTCAAGCCACACACAAAAAGAATAGGATAAGATGGTCCAAACAAGTGAACAAATACAAGGTCAGGTCAGAAAATCTTCTGAAGCAGAAATTCTATTGGAACTACCTAATAAGTAATTAAAAGAGAGAGAGAGAGAGAGAGAGAGAGAGAGAAAGCTCAAGAAAACCACAGATGAAATTAAGGAAAACAAAGTTAAACTCTAGAAAAAATAATTTAAAAAATCCAAGAACAAATTGACAAAAGAAATGGAATATTAGAAATCATACAAAAATACCAAATAAAAATCC
>NW_006922401.1:529779-532292 GCF_000298275.1 Orycteropus afer afer
TATTGGTGGAACAAAGAATAGAATTGAATCAATGGAACACAGAATTAGCAAAATTGAAGATAAATCTCTCAACACTAATCTACTAGAAGAACAATTAGAAAAAAGAAAAAAGAAAGTGAAGAAAGGCAAAGAATCATGAGGGCCATCATCAAGAGGATAAACTTACATATGACTGCAATTCCCAACAGGAAAGACAAAAAAAAAAAAATGAGAGAAGTGTCAAAGATTTGCTGGAAGAAATTGAACCCCAAATAGGATAGGCCCTAAAGGAAAATCATACAGACAACATAATCAAACTTTCGAAAACCAAAGACAAAGAAGGAATACTGAAAGCAACTTGAGGAAAATGAAAAGTCACCTAAAAAGAGAACTAAGACTAAGCTCTGATTTACTGGAAGCAACCATGCAAACAAGAAAGCAATGGGAAAACATATGTAAAACCTTGGGGGAAGAAAAGCCAACCAACAATGATATATCCAGCAAAATTGTCCCTCAAATATGATGCCAAAATTAGGACATTCCCAGATAAACAGAAAGTAAAGGAATTTGCAAAATCCAGACAAATCTTACAAGAAATGCTAAAGACAGATAACAAATAGCAAACAACAATCAGAGGTTAAAGCAAATGAAAATATCACCTAGATATCAATACAGATATAGAAGTATCAAAAATAAAATTAATCTATAAGAATGAAAATAGAAAATCAGAGATATCAATTTGTAAACAATGATAACTACAAAGCAAAAAAGGAACAAATGATGTAGTAGCAGAACTTCCAAATGGAGTGGAAGTCAAGTGGGCATAAAGTTAAAAGAGACTGCTTTAAAATTGGGAAGATAATGATAAATTTCAAGGTAACCACAAAGTAAATTAATAAATATTCTCACCAAAATAAATAAGAAGAAAATCATAAAGTCTCATAAAATTATAAACAATAGCAACCAAAACTCATGAGAAAATCATAAAAAATGAACACAGCACAAGAAACATATCAGAAAAAGAATCCATCAACATCACACACACAAACACACACACACACACAAAAACAGCAAAATGACAGCAGTAAATTCAAACCTATTGATAATTACATTGAAAACAAATGACTTACATGCACCAATTTAGAGAGAGAGAACAGCAGAATGAATAAGAAAACATGACCCACCAATATGCTGTCTGCAAGAGAAACACCTTAGACAAAAAGAAATAACCCAAAAATCAAAGACTGGAAAAATATATATTAAACAAGATGCAACAACAAAAAAAGCAGGAGTGACAATATTAATTTCTGATAAAATAGACTTTAAGGCAAAAACAAGGAAAAGAGAAAAGGAAAGACATTATATAATGACTAAAGGGTCAATCAAACAAGAGAACAAAACCATAATAAATATCTATGTACCCAACGATAGAGGCCCAAAATACATGAATAAAAATTTAACAGGATTGAGAAGACAAAGAAATAACTGCACAGTAATAGTTGTTGTTAGGTGCTGTTGCGCCAGCTCCAAGTCACAGCGACCCTACGTGAAACACCGCCCAGTCTTGCACCAGCCTCACAATCCTTGCTACACCTGAGCCCATCACTGCAGCCACTGTGTCAATCCGTCCCCTTGAGGGCCTTCCAATTTTTTCTTTCCCTTGGAAAGATCTCGTTTCTTTTTCTTTTTTCATTTTAAGGGTTTGTTTTACATTCAACATTACGTGTATATTTAGTTTTACTCCCCATTTACCATGCCCAACCCTAACCCAGTCTCCTCCCCTCCCTACCCAGTAACTCTCCCCCTGTGCCCCTCATAGTTATGTACTCCTATTTGTCCTGCATTTCCTCCATGTGAATGTTGCCCCTCTGGTGCCCCGTGGTCTATTGCTCTAAGGGATGCATTTCCATAGAGTATGTGGGTGCGTCACCCGGGGTTGAGTGATCTTCATGTATATCTTGTTAACTATTGGTCTGAGAGCCAGCCCCTGGGACTGAGTTTTATTCCAGGCCCAGAATGTATCCCAGGGCCATAGTATTGGGGGTCTCATCAGACACCATCTGACCAGTAATTCTGGTCATTATTGAGTTTTTGGATTTTGTTCCATGTTTTTCTTCCCACTCTATCCAGGATCTCCAGATTTGATCCTCTCCTGAGTGGTTGGCATTGGTAGCTGGGCACCATCTAGTTCTTCTGGTCTCGAGGGCCGTTGTGTCCTGGGGCTGATTGCTTCCAAATGCCCTTGTTTTTTTTTTTGTTTGTTTGTTTGTTTGTTTTTGTTTTTGCACTCTTCTTCCCTTCTGATGATAGGAGACCATTTAGTGAACTTTAGATGGCCATTTGAAAGCTTTTAAGACCCCAGTCACTACTCACCAATGTGGATGAAGAACAAGGCTTTTACATATTTTGTTGTGCCAATTGAGTCTGGTGCCCCCCAGTACCATGGTCCTGAGACATTAGATCCATGGGATCTCTCTCCAAGAGTGTCTGTGTGTCTGTGAGGGATTGCTCTGTGTCTGTCTTCTATTGTTTCT
>NW_006922401.1:532683-535143 GCF_000298275.1 Orycteropus afer afer
CTTCTGCTATTGACTTATTTCACTCAGCATAATGTCCTCCAGGCTCATCCCACAACGTGGGCCTTCCCCTTTTTCACTGATGCTCTACTTTACCAAGCATGATATCCTTCTCCAGGGAATGGGCCCTTCTGACAAAATGACCAAAGTAGGAGAGGCAAAGTCTCATCATTCTCTCTTTCAAGGAGCATTCCAACTGTACTTCTTCCAGGACAGATTTATGAGTTCTTCTGTTAGTCCATGGTATTTTGAGTATTCTTCGCCAACACCACAACTCAAAAGCATCATCTCTTCTTCTGTCTTCCTTATTCACTGTCCAGTTTTCACATGCATATGAAGTGATTGAAATCACTATGACTTGGGTTAGGCACACCTTAGTCTTCAAAGAGAAATCTTTGCTCTTCAGCACATTAAAGAGGTCTTTTGCAGCAGATTTGCCCAGCTCAATACATTATTAATTTCTGGACTGCTGATTCCATTGGTGTTGATTATAGAACCAAGTAATATGAATTTTTTTAAAAAAATTATTGTATTTTGGTGCAAATTTAAAGAGCAAAATTTGTTTTACATTTAACAGTTTATGTACATTTGATTTCGTGCCCTGATTACCATCCCTGACCATAACTAACTCTCCTCCCCTCCTGGCCCTGTGACTATTCCCTCCCTGTGCCCTTCTTAACTATACATTCCTGTCTGTTCATCTTTCCCTCTATGTGAATACTGTCCCTCTGGTGCCCTAGGGCTGACTGCTCTAAGGAGTGCATCTCCCTAGAGTAGGTGGGTGCATTGCTCTGGGGTAGATGTTCTGCACATAGGTCTTTCTACTGTTCTTCTGAGAGCCAATCCATGAGAGTGAGTCCATTTCTAGGCCCAAAGAATAACCTGGGGCCATAGTCTTGGGGGTTTCACCAGATTCCATTGGACCAGTAATTCTGGTCACTTTTGTGTTTTTGAGTTTTGCTCTCCATTTTCCTCCCACTCTATCCGGGACCTCCAGTTGTGATCCCTTTCCGAGTGGTTGGCATTGGGAGCCAAGCATCATAGAGTTCTTCTGGTCTCGGGATCCATCATATCCTTGGACTAATTGTTTCCAGATGTCTTTGCTTTTCTTCATTCTTCATTGCTTCAAATGAGAGGAGACCAATAGTTGCATCTGAGATGGCCACTCGAAAGCTTTTAAGATCTCAGTTGCTACTCACCAAAGTAGGTTGTGGAACAAGATTTTTATGTACTATGTTGTGCCAATTGAGCTTTGTGTCCCCCGAGACTATGGTACTGAGTCAGCAGGCTGAATATTTCTCTCTCTCAAAGTGTTTGGTTGTCTCTGAGAGGTTACTTCAACTCTGTCTTCTGTTGCTTCTGCAATGTGTATGGCTAATTTTGTAGCACATGTGCATATGTAAGATTATCTTCAGCTAAATCTATCCTCGGTCTAGGGTATATTCCTGTTCGCTGACCCTCATCTGATCTTCTCACTTGTCTATGTGTTTGCCTGTAGCCTGATGTTTGGTGCTAGTGGTAATGCAGTATTGTGCATATACTATTATTTGCCACTGTGTTCTATATGCAAGTTTCATATGCAAGTTCTGCATGCAAGTTTCAGTGACCTTCCTTTCCCCAACATCATCATGCTTTCCATACCATCCCTGCCCTCGTCCAGATCAACATGGGACCCCTAGTTAGCCTGAAATTTTCCCTCTCCTTCCCTCCCATTCCCAGTAACCAACAAAGTGAGTTTCCTTCCCTAAGTAAACCTTTCCTTGACTTTATTCAATAATTACAATACAGTAATACATTATACAATAATGGGCTCATATAATACTTGTCCTTCTGTGGTTTACTTATTTCTCTCAGCATAATGTCCTCCAAATCCACCCACTTTATGAGATTATTGGTGTATTCTTCATTATTCTTTAATGTAGCATAGCATTCCATTGTGTGAATGTACCATAGTTTGGTTGTCCAATCATCCACTGCTGGGCCTTTAGGTTGTTTCCATCTCTTTGCTATAGTGAATTGTGCTGTGATGACCATGGTTGTGCACATGTCTGTTCATTCTCTGTGTCCTAGTTCTTTAGGATATATTCCTAGTAATGGAATTGCTGGTTCAAACAGTATTTCTATTTTCAGTTTTTTTAAGTAAATGCCATACCATTTTCCAAAATGGTAGCACCATTTTCCAAAATGGTAGCACCATTTTGCAGGCCCACCAGCAGTGTATGAGAGTTCCAATGTCTCTGCAACCTCAACAGCATTTGTTATTTTCTGTCTTGTTGAATTTTGGTATTATTACTTGGGTGAAATGATATCTCAGTGTCGTTTTGATTTGCATCTCTCTAATGGCTAATGGGAGCTCTGGTAGCATAGTGGCTAAGACACTTGCTTGCTAACCAGAGGGCTGGCGGTTCAACCCCACCAGCCACTCCTCGGAAGGAAGGTTGGGCAATCCTACTTCCGTAGTGA
>NW_006922401.1:551871-553665 GCF_000298275.1 Orycteropus afer afer
TTTGGGAGTATTCCATCTTTTTCTATGTTCTGGAATAGTTTGAGTAGTATAGGTGTCAACTCTTCCCTGAGGGTTTGGTAAAATTCTCCAAGGAAGCCTTCAGGGCCAGGATTTGTGTATGTGTGTGGGGGGGAAGCTTTTTTGATAACCTGCTCAATTTCTTCTTTTGTTATGGGTCTTTTCAAGTATTCTATCTATGAGTGGGATACTTTAGGTAGGTTTTGTATTTCTAGAAACTTGTCCATCTCTTCCAGATTCTAGAATCTGTTGGAGTACAGCTCTTCATAATATTCTGTTATTATTATTTTTATTTCAGTTGGTTCTGTTGTGATGTCACCGTTTTTGTTTATTCTTCATGTTACTTGCATCTTCTCTTTTTCTTTTGTTAAATTTGCCAGTGGTTTGTCAATTTTGTTAATCTTTTCAAAGAATCAGCCTGTTTTGTTGATTTTCTCTATTGTTTTGTTTTTTTTCTGTTTCAATTATTTCTGCTCTGATCTTTATTATTTCCTTACTTCTGGATACTATAGGTTTCTTTTGTTGCTCTTTTTCTAATTGATAGAGTTGTTGAGTTCGAGTGTTGATCATGTTTCCTTCCTCTTTTTTAATGTGTTCATTCATTATTATAAATTGACCTCTGAGTACTGCTTTCCCTGTGTCCCAAAGGTTTTGGTAAGTTATATCTTCATTCTCATTTATTTCTAGGAATTTTTTTTTTAATTTCATGCCTTATTTCGTCTGTTATCCAATTGTTTTTGAGCAATGTATTATTCAGTTTCTACACATTTGATATTTTTTTAATTGATCCTCCTGTTATTGATTTTGAATTTTATAGCATTGTGGTCTGAGAAGATGCTTCATAGTATTTCAATGATTTTTATTTTATTGAGGCTTGTTTTATGTCCTAATATATGTTCTATTCTGGAGAATGATCCATGTGTACTGGAGAAAAGTGTGTATTGTGCTTTTGCTGGGTAAGGTGCTCTGTTTATGTCTATGAGGTCAAGTTGACTGATTGTGTTGTTGAGTTCTTTATTTGTTGAGTCTTTGTCCTAGTTGTTCTAGCAATATGAAATCTTTGACAACTTCAATCTTCTGTCCATTTATCGTGCTGCTGCTTATTGGCATAGTTGTGAGGATTTTTGTTTTATTTATGTTGAGATATAATACATATTGCAGACTGGATTTTAATCTTCATCAACAAGTGCTTCAAGTCATCTTCATTTTCAGCAAGCAAGGCTGTGTTATCTGCATATCTCAAGTTGTTAATGATTCTTCCTCCAATCTTGGTACCATGTTCTTCTTCATATAGTCCAGCTTCTCAGATTATTTGATTAACATACAGATTGAATAAGTAAGATGAAAGGATACAATCCTGACACATTCCCTTCCTTCTTTTAAACCACGTGGTTTCCTCTTGTTCTGTTTGAACCACAGCCTCCTGGTCTATATACAGGTTCCTCATGACCACAATCAAGTATTCTGAAATTATCATTCTTTTCAATGATATTCATAATTTGTCATGATCCACACAGTCGAATGTCTTTACATAGTCAATAAAATGTAAGTAAACATCTTTCTGGTATTCTTTGCTTTCAGCCAAGATCCATCTGACATTAGCAATGATATACCTGGTTCCACATCCTCTTCTGAAGCCAGCTTGCATTTCTGGAAGTTCTCTTTCCACATACTGCTAAAATCATTTTTGAATTATCTTCAGTAAGATTTTACTTGCATGTGATATTAATGATATTGTTCTATAATTTCCACATTCTGTGGGATCACCTTTCTTTG
>NW_006922401.1:554374-555041 GCF_000298275.1 Orycteropus afer afer
GATGGTCCATTCCATATTCACATCCTGGCCTTGTTTTGATGGAAAATACTGAGCTTCCTGCTGCCTCTTTCCACAGATGTAGTCCATCTGATTCTTGTGTATTCCACCTGGTGAAGTCTATGTGTATAGCCACTGTTTACATTTTTGAAAAAAAAAATGTATTAGTAATGAATAAGTTGTTGGTGTTGCAAAATTCTATGATGTGATCTCCAGCATCATTTGTATCAACAAGGCCTTTCTTTCCAACTACTAGTGATTCTTCTTTGTTTCCAACATTTCCATTCCAATAACCAGTAATAATCAACAATCAATATATGTTAATTGCATGTTTGGTCAATTTCAAACTGCAGAAATTTGTAAAAGTCTTCAATTTCTTTGTGTTTGGCGGTTGGTGTGTAAATTTGAATAATAGTAGTTTTAACTGGTCTTCCTTGTAGGTGTATGGATATTATCCTATCACTGGCATCATTGAACCTCAAGATCGATCTTGAAACATTATTTGTCATGATACATGCCATATCATTCCTCTTCATTTTGTCAGCTCCAGAGGAAGGTTTTATCTGTGAACTCTGGGGAAACATACTTGTCCCCCAGTGTTCCTCAGTTCCTTGTGATCTTCATGTGGCTTCTGTTTTCTCCCATTTGTGCTTTCTCCTTTGTCTAATCT